>NC_057810.1:100202030-100209749 GCF_018294505.1 Triticum aestivum
AATTTGCGGGTCACCGTTGAAAGTGCCCTAACAACCTATTAGCAAAGCATCAGTTATGAGATACAAACGACGATGCTAATCGGTAACTTCAGTTGGAGGTGGAGGAGGCACTTACATATAGGTCATACATATTTTTAGCGAAGTCCTCCCGTAGTGGTCCTACCATAGCAAGTATCATGCATGCCAATTAGGCAATTTGGGCGAGGTGGCATGCCATTAATGAAGAAAGACATGATTTTGTATAAGCTAGTCATAGTAGGGAGTAACTTAGACTAATAACATGCATATGTTACTACCTCCATAGTGGGTAGTGTCATAGTTGTGGTAACAAAGAGAGTTTCATTTATTACTTTGTAGACTCATTTTAAATTGAGAATCGCTATATGATGATAACATATTATGTTACTCCATTTGCATATCTCCTTATTAATTATTTGCCTGATCATATTTTTTGCCTATGTGACATGCATGTTACCACTTACGTTACTCCCACTATGAGCAATCTATCATGATATTGTCATATTACATGTTGTATTACATCGTGTCATGCATGAGAATAAATAAGGAAATCTGTACTGGTATTAAGAAGTATCATATGCATGATACTGGTATAAGATACTCCCCACCGGAATAGCCTAATGTATGATAGACTGACAGCCACACATCAAGGGTTGGGGTGCTCATATACAACTAGCATTCTCATACTCACGGTCTAGGTGTAGGCATTTGAGTGGTGGGCAAGAGGAAGTCGAAGCTCATCAAGGGTTTTTTTTCTTGAACGTGTTTTCACCAGGGACGAAGCTCTTTTGTGGGCATTGGGGTCAACTGATATCATAACCAAGCTCAGGCTTTTGGTTATCCTTGAATATCTTGGGGTGCCATGGGCATCCCCAAGCTTAGTATCTTGCCACTCCTTATTCCATAATCCATCAAATCATTACACAAAACTCAACAGGAAATCTCATAAGCTCCGTTAGTGCAAGAAAGAAAAACCACCACATAATGTACTGTAATGAACTCATTCTTTATTTATATTTGTGTTAAACCTACTGTATTCCAGCTTCTCTATGGTTCATACCCCTACAAACTAGCCATAGATGCATCAAAATAAGCAAACAACACACGAAAAATAGAATCTGCCAAAAACAGAACAGCCTGTAGCAATCTGTAACTCTCGAATACTTATGGAACTCCAAAAATCCTACCAAATAGGAAGTCCTGGGAAATTCGTCTACTTATCTACAGCAAAAATAATAAACGAAAAAGCACGTTTCTGTGAATTACTAAAATTATTTTCGTGCGCGCAAAGTTTCTGTTTTTCAGCAGAATCAAATTAACTATCACCAGAGGTTATCCTATAGGTTCTACTTGGCACAAACACTAATTAAAACAAGAAAACACATCTAAATAGAAGTTAGATGAAATATTTATTGCTAAACAGAAGCAAAAACAAAAAAAACAAAAATAAAATTGGGTTCCCTCCCAACTAGCGCTATTGTTTAACGCCTCAAGCTAGGCATAAAAGCAAGGATAGATCTAAGTAGTGCCTGCTTTGGCACTCAATTCGTAAGTAGCTCGCATGATAGATTCATAAGGTAATTTAACTTTCTTTCTTGTAAAGTTCTCCATGCCTTTCCTTAATGGAAATTGGAATCTAATATTCCCTTCCTTAATATCAATAATTGCACCAATCGTTCTAAGGAAAGGTCTACCAAGAATAATAGGACATGAAAGATTGCAGTCATTATCAAGAACGATAAAATCTACGGTCACATAATTCCTATTTGCAACAATAAGAACATCATTGATCCTTCCCATAGGCTTCTTAATGGTGGAATCTGCTAGGTGCAAATTTAAAGAGCAATCATCCAAATCATGGAAACCTAGAATATCACATAAAGTTTTTGGAATCGTGGAAACACTAGCACCCAAATCACATAAAGCATAGCACTCATGATCTTTAATTTTAATCTTTATAGTAGGTTCCCACTCATCATAAAGTTTTCTAGGTATAGAAACTTCCAAATTAAGTTTTTCATCATAAGATTGCATCAAGGCATCAACAATATGTTTGGTAAAAGCTTTATTTTGACTATAAGCATGAGGAGAATTTGTTGGAAATATGCCCTAGAGGCAATAATAAAAGGATTATTATTATATTTCCTTGTTCATGATAATTGTCTTTTATTCATGCTATAATTATATTATCCGGAAATCGTAATACACGTGTGAATACATAGACCACAATATGTCCCTAGTAAGCCTCTAGTTGACTAGCTCGCTGATCAACAGATAGTCATGGTTTCCTGACTATGGACATTAGATGTCATTGATAACGGGATCACATCATTAGGAGAATGATGTGATGGACTAGACCCAATCCTAAGCATAGCACAAGATCGTGTAGTTCGTTTGCTAGAGCTTTTCCAATGTCAAGTATCTTTTCCTTAGACCATGAGATCGTGTAACTCCCGGATACCGTAGGAGTGCTTTGGGTGTATCAAACGTCACAACGTAACTGGGTGACTATAAAGGTATACTGCAGGCATCTCCGAAAGTGTCTGTTGGGTTGACACGGATCGAGACTGGGATTTGTCACTCCGTATGACGGAGAGGTATCTCTGGGCCCACTCGGTAATGCATCATCATAATGAGCTCAAAGTGACCAAGTGTCTGGTCACGGGATCATTCATTCGGTACGAGTAAAGTGACTTGCCGGTAACGAGATTGAACGAGGTAATTGGGATACCGACGATCGAATCTCGGGCAAGTAAAATACCGATTGACAAAGGGAATTGTATACGGGGTTGCTTGAATCCTTGACATCGTGGTTCATCCGATGAGATCATCAAGGAGCATGTGGGAGCAAACATGGGTATCCAGATCCCGCTTTTGGTTATTGACCGGAGAGCCGTCTCGGTCATGTCTACGTGTCTCCCGAACTCGTAGGGTCTACACACTTAAGGTTCGGTGACGCTAGGGTTGTAGATATATGAGTATGCAACAAACTGAAAGTTGTTCGGAGTCCCGGATGAGATCCCGGATGTCACGAGGAGTTCCGGAATGGTCTGGAGGTAAAGAATTATATATAGGAAGTGCAGTTTCGGCCATCAGGAGAGTTTCGGGGGTTACCGGTATTGTACCGGGACCACCGGAAGGGTCCCGGGGGTCCACCGGGTGGGGCCACCTATCCCGGAGGGCCCCGTGGGCTGAAGTGGGGACGGGACCAGCCCCTGGTGGGCTGGTGCACCCCCACTTGGGCCCCCCCCTGTGCCTAGGGTTGGAAACCCTAGGGTGGGGGCGCCTCCACTTGCCTTGGGGGGCACTCCACCCCCCTGGCCGCCGCCCCCCATGGGAGATCCCATCTCCAGGGCCGGCGGCCCCCCAGGGGTCCATTATAAAGGGGGGAGGGAGGGCAGCCGCACCCTGAAGTCTTGGCGCCTCCCTCTCCCCTGCTACACCTCCTCCTCCCGCAAACGCTTGGCGAAGCCATGCCGGAACCCTATTGCATCCAGCACCACGCCGTCGTGCTACTGGATCTTCATCAACCTCTCCTTCCCCCTTGCTGGATCAAGAAGGAGGAGACGTCACCCTGACCATACGTGTGTTGAAAGCGGAGGTGCCGTCCGTTCGGCGTTAGGATCTACGGTGATTTGGATCACGACGAGTACAACTCCCTCAACCCCGTTCTCTTGAACGCTTCTGCTTGCGATCTACAAGGGCATGTAGACGCACTCCCCTCTCTCATTGCTATATGAACTCATAGATTGATCTTGGTGAACATAGATTTTTTATTTTATTTTATGCAACGTTCCCCAACAGAATTCAACACGGATTGCAACAAGGAAATACAATCTTTTAGAGAAAAATTATCATAATTAAATTCCTTGAAATCCAAGATAGTTGGTTCAATGCTATTTAAAGTCTTGACCTCTCCAATCGCACTTTTACCAAATTTAGCATCAAGATCTAAAAACTCCAAATCATTGGGACACCTTTTAACTAAAGTTGACGCATCTCCAGTCCCATCAGTATTAAGATTCATATTGCAAAACAAAGATTTAATAGGGGAAACATCAATAACTTTTAGATCTTCATCATTATTTTCATGGAAACTAGAAGAACACGCCTTTACAAAGCAATCTTTCTTAGCACACAATCTAGCGGTTCTTTCTTTGCACTCATCAAAGGAAATTCTCTTAGCTTTGAGAGATTCATTGATATCATGCTTAGGAGGAGTAGATCTAAGTTTCAAAGAATCAACATCAAGCGAAAGTCTATCAACGTTCCTTACCAAATAATCAACTTTAAGCAATTTTTCTTCAAGCAAGGCATTAAAATTCTTTTGAGAGATCGTAAATTGTTTCACGCTGTTCTCAAAATCGGAGGGCATCTTATTAAAATTTCCATAAGAGTTTTTGTAGGAATTTCCATAATTATTAGAGGAATTACTAGGGAACGGTCTACGATTAACGTTTCCTCTATAAGCATTGTTACCAAAATTATTCCTACCAATGAAATTCACATCTGTAGATTCATTATTATTCTCAATGAAAGTAGACAAATGCATATAATTGGGATCAATAGGAGCACTCTTAGTAGCAAACAATTTCGTAAGTTCATCCATCTTTCCACTCAAAACATTAATTTCTTCTATAGCATGCACTTTTTTACTAGTAGATCTTTCAGCGTGCCATTGTGAATAATTAGCCATAATGTTATCAAGGAGTTTAGTAGCTTCTCTTAAAGTGATTTCCATAAAAGTGCCTCCCGCGGCCGAATCTAAAAGATTTCTAGAAGCAAAATTCAATCCGGCATAAAATTTTTTGTATGATCATCCATAAATTGAAACCATGAGTAGGGCAATTACGAATCATCAATTTCATTCTTTCCCAAGATTGGTCAACATTCTCATGATCAAGTTGTTTAAAATTCATAATATCGTTCCTAAGAGAGATGATCTTAGCGGGAGGAAAATACTTTGAGATAAAAGCATCTTTCACTTATTGCATGAATCAATACTATTCTTAGGCAAAGACAAAAACCAAACTTTAGCACGATCTCTAAGTGAAAACGGAAATAACTTCACTTTAAAAATATCATTATCCGTATCTTTTTTCTTTTGCATCTCACACAAATCAACAAAGTTGTTTAGATTGGTAGCGACATCTTCACTAGGAAGGCCCGAGAATTTATTTTTCATAACAAGATTCAACAAAGCAGCATTGATTTCACAAGACTCAACATCATTAAGAGGAGCAATCGGAGTACTAAGGAAATCATTATTATTGGTATTGGAAAAATCACACAACTTGGTATTATCTTGCACTATCGCGACAAGCAATCCAACACACAAGCAAACAAAAAGGCAAGCGAAAGAGAGAGGAGGTTGGGAAAGAGAGGGCGAATAAAACGGCAACGGTGAAGTGGGAGAGAGGAAAACGAGAGGCAAATGGCAAATAATGTATTGCGAGGGAGATGAGTTTGCGATGGATACTTGGTATGTCTTCTTGAGCGAAGACCTCCCCGTCAACGGCGCCAGAATTCCTTCTTGCTATATCTTGAGCTTGCGTTAGTTTTCCTTGAAGAGAAAAGGGTGATGCAACACAGTAGCGTAAGTATTTCCGTATGTTTTTGAGAACCAAGGTATCAATCCAGTAGGAGGCTCCTCAGAAGTCCCACGCACCTACATAAACAAACAAGAACCTCGCAACCAACGCAATAAAGGGGTTGTCAATCCCTTCACAACCACTTGCGAAAGTGAGATCTCATAGAGATAATATGATAAGATAAATATTTTTGGTATTTCTATGATATAGATTGGAAAAGTAAAGATGCAAATAAAAGTAGATTGAAAGCTTATGTAATAAAAGATAGACCCGGGAGCCATAGGTTTCACTAGTGGCTTCTCTCAAGATAGCATAAGTATTACGGTGGGTGAACAAATTACTGTCGAGCAATTGATAGAAAAGCGAATAATTATGAGATTATCTAGGCATGATCATGTATATAGGCATCACGTCCGTCACAAATAGACCGACTCCTGCCTGCATCTACTACTATTACTCCACGCATCGACCGCTATCCAGCATGCATCTAGAGTATTAAGTTCATAAAGAACAGAGTAATGCATTAAGAAAGATGACATGATGTAGAGGGATAAACTCATGCAATATGATATAAACCCCATCTTTTTATCCTCGATGGCAACAATACAATACATGCCTTGCTGCCCCTGCTGTCACTGGGAAAGGACACCACAAGATTTTACCCAAAGCTAAGCACTTCTCCCATTGCAAGAAAGATCAATCTAGTAGGCCAAACCAAACTGACAATGCAAAGAGACTTGCAAAGATAACTTAATAACACATAAAAGAATTTAGAGGGGATTCAAATATTTCTCATAGATAAACTTGATCATAAACCCACAATTCATCGGATCTCGACAAACACACCGCAAAAAGAGTTACATCGAATAGATCTCCAAGAAGATCGAGGAGAACTTGGTATTGAGATTCAAAAAGAGAGAAGAAGCCATCTAGCTAATAACTATGGACCAAAAGGTATGTGGTAAAATACTCACAACTCATTGGAGAGGCATTGGAGATGATGTAGAGGCCCTTCGTGGTTGATTCCCCCTCCAGTGGAGCGCCGGCGAAGGCTCCAAGATGGGATCTTGCGGATACAGAAGGTTACGGCGATGGAAATAGGTTTTCATGGTGCTCCTCGATGGTTTCAGGATACGTAGGTATATATAGGAGGAAGAAGTAGGCCAGTGGATGTTCGAGGGGCCCACGAGGGTGGGGGGCGTGCCAACCTGTAGGGGGCGCGACGGGCACCCTCATGGCCGCCTCCTCTGTTGCTTGACGTCCACTCCAAGTCCCTTGGATCAAGTTTGTTCCAAAAAGATCGCTCCCGAAGGATTCATTCCGTTTGGACTCCGTTTGATATTCCTTTTCTTCGAAACACTGAAATAGACAAAAAAAAACAGCAATTCGGGCTAGGCCTCCGGTTAGTAGGTTAGCCCCAAAAATGATATAAAAGTGTAAAGTAAAGCCCATAAACATCCAAAACGGGTAATATAATAGCATGGAACGATAAAAAATTATTGATACATTGGAGACCTATCAGGCACCACCAGTGGGTGGTAGAGGTGGCAGCCACCGGCAAGGAGTGCGATGGCGAGGTGGACAAGCCGGTGTTCAGTGAGACCGACAACGAGGAGGACGCCCCCCAGGCCGCGCCCCGCCGTGACGACCATGAAGCCAGCACATCCACGGGCACCACCGATAGCGAGGAAGAGTAGTGCACGGTAGGTCGTCGCCTCTCGGGTCCCAGGAAGGCTACCACTCTTCCCCTCCCGTTGAAGCCTTGGTGGACTGAACATCGTCGGCCGATTAGCTGCTTGGCGGCGACGAGGAGGCGGGCAGCTTCGCTTCCCCTGGCTCTGAAGGAGGAGGTTATGGAGGCTGAGCTAGAGAGTGCTGAGGCGATGCTGGAAAAGGCGAAGCTTTGGTTCTCTTGGTTCATGGCCGGACACGGGGAACGGGCACCATCGACCATTTAGATTTGGTAATTATACCTAGCCGAACGAGCTCTATTTATAGTTGATGTAAAAACGTAATGAAATTCGTTATGTTTATTTCAAAATTTGGCCGTGTTTGATCAAAATTTGTCCGATTGGTTCGAGTTGTTGTCATAATGTATGCAGCTAGCGTT
>NC_057810.1:100210039-100211943 GCF_018294505.1 Triticum aestivum
CAAAGCATCAGTTATGAGATACAAACGACGATGCTAATCGGTAACTTCAGTTGGAGGTGGAGGAGGCACTTACATTTAGGTCATACATATTTTTAGTGAAGTCCTCCCGTAGTGGTCCTACCATAGCAAGTATCATGCATGCCAATTAGGCAATTTGGGCGAGGTGGCATGCCATTAATGAAGAAAGACATGATTTTGTATAAGCTAGTCATAGTAGGGAGTAACTTAGACTATTAACATGCATATGTTACTACCTCCATAGTGGGTAGTGTCATAGTTGTGGTAACAAAGAGAGTTTCATTTATTACTTTGTAGACTCATTTTAAATTGAGAATCGCTATATGATGATAACATATTATGTTACTCCATTTGCATATCTCCTTATTAATTATTTGCCTGATCATATTTTTTGCCTATGTGACATGCATGTTACCACTTACGTTACTCCCACTATGAGCAATCTATCATGATATTGTCATATTACATGTTGTATTACATCGTGTCATGCATGAGAATAAATAAGTAAATCTGTACTGGTATTAAGAAGTATCATATGCATGATACTGGTATAAGATACTCCCCGGCGGAATAGCCTAATGTATGATAGACTGACAGCCACACATCAAGGGTTGGGGTGCTCATATACAACTAGCATTCTCATACTCACGGGCTAGGTGTAGGCATTTCAGTGGTGGGCAAGAGGAAGTCGAAGCTCATCAAGGGTTTTTTTTCTTGAACGTGTTTTCACCAGGGACGAAGCTCTTTTGTGGGCATTGGGGTCAATTGACCCCAATGAAATTAGGAAATGCTTCATTAATTTAGTACTAAATACTATCTATTTATTGAAGATGACCCACTGCCATAGACATGACCCCAGCAAAAAAAATTGCTAGCTTCATCGCTGGTTTTCACCGAGGGCCGAAAGATCCTACTCCTCAACCTATGGAAGATCTGTAATTGCAGAAATGCCAAGACATTACGTCACTTTGATACCCACTTTGCAACGTCACTTATCCTTATGATTTAAGATATAGACTCTGGTCTCATAGACTTTGTAATCATGTTGAAAAGGAAGCCACTTTCTCGTGGCGTGCCGTTCTCTCCTGCAGTGCTAGCATTCCTATGTAATTTCATTTTGTAACTAATCTTGTAGTTGATCAAGTCTTCAACTCACTTTTCGTTTTGTAGACATATATTTAACATATTCTATTACCAATTTGTTTGCTTCCCACAAGAAAAAGGAACGAAAAAACTTATTTTTTTTAGTTTGAGAGGTTTCTGGACTTTAGCATGACCATGCTCCGTTTACATTCCAATGACTAAGTTACATGCATTGAATATTATGACAGAACAGTACGTTGTATAGCAACTCAGTTGCTCTCAGTTACTATATGGTACTACTAGCAAGCTAGTAATTAATGGCACTAGTTGACCCGTTGCGCTAAATGGCGCAGAGACCCGCTAAAGTCATGTTGTCGATGAAAATAATTTCATTTTGCAAGGACATAATGTGGCACAGAGACCCGCTGAATCCATGTGCGCGTTAAAAAAACATGTTTTAATTGGTTTAGTTCTGGGCAAGGACATATGATAACAAAATTTACCATTTTTAATAAAAAAGAATGGAGACTGTTGTCTACCATGAGATGTACACACACATTTTAATTTATCTCTGAGCCAAATGGCGTAGAGTCTGATTTGATACCATGGTCGCGTTAAAAATATTTAACTTTTTTTAATAACTTTATGTCTGAGCAAATGCAAAGACCATGTCAAACCCAAAGTCCATTGTGCCAAATGACGTAGAGACCCGTTAAATCCATGTGCGCGTTGAAAAAGAACATGTTTTAATTGGTTTAGTTGTGGGCAAGGACATATGATAACAAAATTTACCATTTTTAATA
>NC_057810.1:100212426-100333919 GCF_018294505.1 Triticum aestivum
AACCGAGAGTTATTTGAAAATAAATGCATGAAAATAGCAATAATAAGGATCTTTTTAATAATGCTGAAAATTGAAAGGAACATAGCCTCAAACTGTAGAGTTTCCAAAATGCGGGCATTCTCTATACAATTTTGCTACGTTGGCTATAACTTAGGAATCCAGGTCACATTTTGTTTCTGGAATCCAGGTCACACTTTGTCCCTTCAAAAGTTGTTGGTAAACTCTTCCCTCCCACTCCTCTGATTCATAGCATTTTGTCCGTCACACTGCTTTACAGGTCAGATGCACGTAATTCCTTCATTTTTGAAAGGAACTGAACAAAAATGCCTTGCACAACGTTTGTCTACTCTTCAGTTATGGAGTGACTCTGTACAACATCTCTTCTGTTTGCCCAGCACCACGTTTATGACATGTTGTTCTGTTAATAGAAGTGCAAACATGAAATGAGAAATCAATTAAAGAAACAAGGACATGTTTGTCTGCTACAACGGAAGGGTAAACTTGAGATGGTAAATCGTAGTTGTGGTTTCTTTCGGAGGGAGGCAAGACATGTCTACGTATTTTTGCTTATGCCACAAAGTCTGTAGAAGTAAGCACATTCATGCCATTGATTTCTTGTAGGGTGGTCCAGCAGTCTGGCCATCTCTCCAAGAAATACTTCAGAACTTTTTTTTTGATAAACAGAACATACTTAGGAACTACCCCATTGGGCTACCATTGTTGAAGTATCTTGACTCTTTCTATAACATAGTCCAGTAAAAGAAAGGCACAAACAAAGGTTACACTCAGAACACCAAAACTATATCAACCACGACCCATAGAATAAAGGTAAAACCTTGTAAAACTCGCCATAAAAACTACACATGTGGGTTCCATTCAGCTACTTTGCATCCATTCCATAAAGCAATGTGGCTATTTAGAAGGTAGATATGATGTGGCTAATGCCACTTGACAAAATGACATAAATCAAGCACTCAATAAGAAGAAGTCTTTCAGCTCCAATGAGGCAGTGAACAAGCTTTACGTTGCCCTCTTGTATTGGGTCAGGCATCACGAAGGAGCAAATGATGAAGCTACCAGGTAAACTAACTCCCCACAGCCTACATACATATCTTTTTTCAGTTGCACAGGACCAGCCACTTAGTTGCATAGAAAGCATAGCATGTTGCACAGAACAGGGCTTTTAGTTGCACACTGTTCTGTTTTTCAATTTCATGCACATTTTTTTGCTGCTGTGACCCTTCGAGCTAAGTTGTCTTTTTATTGCTTTCAAAAAAATTCAGCCCTAAGATTATCAGGTATGGTGATTTCTACATTTCTTTAAAGGATTTAGTTGATTCGATGAAGTCGGTTCAATGGCAGTCAAAAATTGTTATTGAGACCGGAATCTTACACATCATGGAGAGCTTACCAGAAGGGTCAAAGAAGGTTGTTATGCCACTGAGGTTTTTGGTAAGTTTTTCCAAAACCTTCCTTACCCTTATCTTTGTTCTGCAGCACTTTTTTGTTGACCAATTGAGCCATGCTTTATAATCTCTGCAGATGAATTTATAGCAAGGTATCCACAACGTGAATGAGATAAACAACAAGTTTGACTACAAGAACCGTCTGGACAAGAAGGACTTGGTGAGTGTTGTGCCCACATGATCCATCTCTTTTTGTTGACACCCACGGCATGTTCAGTTGCACATGGCACATCTGTTAGTTGGCACATACTTGTTGCAACCTGTTTTTAACTTTGACCAAGTCTTTTACTGTTTTTTCTTAGCTACAGCCTATATCTGTGTCTGAAATCGTTCATGCTTGCAGGTCATGCTACCAGTGCTTGAGTGCGCTGATGTAACCGATAAGGAGGGAGGGAGGCATTATTGGGTCTTCAATGTCAACTTGAGGGACGGACGCTTCGAAGTTCTTGATTCAAGCAGGATGCTAGATGACATTGAGTTGATGACCACCGCCTCTACCATCGCGGGGCAGTACGCCAGCTATGGAGGAAGCATTACCCAAAGTTCAGCATCGAGCACTTCCAGATTATTGACATTGACGTACCGAAGCAGATCGGCAAGTAAGACAGTAAGCATGACTCTCTTCTCAATTTCTTACCATCATTTTGTAGTTTTTAAATTTTTCTACATGTGCAATCTTTAGTTTTTTAAGACACAACACTAGTCTGCAATCTGTTTATCAATTTTATGAGTTTCTAATGGATTATCTAGCCAGTTGCAGAGTGGCACATAAGCAGTTGCACAGTGGCACATAAGCAGTTGCACAGTAGAACATAAGCATTTGCACAGAGTGCATTATATTTATTGGTTTTAATTTTATGTGAAAATTTTTCTTTTCTTGCCCATCGCAGTAACAAGTGTGGGCTGTTCGCACTGCTTAACGCCACTGAGTGGAATGGTAGCCAACTGCCCAGCTATGAACCCAAGGAACTACTCAACATCAGGAAGAAGCTGGCATATGACTGGGTCACCAGCGTGCACAACAGCGCCCCATGGAGGAAGTTGCTGAGATACAACAAGGACTAGGTCAGTACTCTTTTTCTTTCTCTGCTCCATGGAGGTAGTTGCTGGTTTGCACAATTTTTAAGCAGATTTTGTAGTTGCACACTAGTAGCAATTCCTTTTGCAAGTCAATATCATCACTTTTGTTGATACATTAGGAGCACTGGACATACAATTGTTCAACAACTAAATATTTAACCAATTGCCAACAAAGGCACAAATAGCAACCTTTTTTACACAATGCATGAACTAATTCAAGGAGCATAAATTACATAAAGAGAAATCATAGATGCTGAATGTGTCCACTTGGTCCCAATATTGCTAAAAAATATCATTCTTTTCCTTTTTGTCTCAAAGTTACAAACGATGAAACAGAATCAAAGTAGCCTGAGTGGACACACACCAGCAGTGTGCTCTATAGATTGGCACTGGTTGCATTTTTTTTTCTTCTTTGGGTGTAGCTCCAGCGCCGATTTGCACCGTCGACTTTTTACCCTACCCTTTGTAGTAGACCTTGGAGGATCCCTAGGCACAAAATCATCAGAAGCTTGTGCAGGGGATGCAACCTCCAATGGGGCAGTAGGACAATCACGATCACCTGTGTGATAATCATATAAAAAAAGTAGTACTTTTTTTGTTGTGCAACCAGCACTGATATTCTCTGCAACGACACATCCCATGCTGTGCAACTAACTGGTTGCTGTGTGCAAGTTAAGTTGAAAAAATGTGACACTCCAAAAATTTTGTGGTTTTTGTTTTCAAAAAGAGCCTTGCTTGGTTTAAAGAAGGTCATTTAAATCCTTCTTAAAAACCTCTCTTCTGAGTTTTCCCTCTCAAAATCTTTTCTTGGATTTAGTTTTTCAAAAAAAAAGAAAAAACCTTTTTGGTTTTGGGCTTTTCTTTGGTTTTGATCCCTTCTTGTTTTACCATACCTCTTGTGGTAAAATTCTCCCAAAACCCCTCCTTCCACTTTGAGACATCCCAAACTTTCTGTCCCAACTAGTTAAATCCATTTTTGGATTTTATTTCATTTATTTCTTTCCCCAAAACAATTCTGTCCATTATTTTGAACCTAGGTGATTTGCAAAGCAAGTACCTAAATGCCTTTGATTCTTGATCCCAAACCAACTCCTCTGGATAGTCCTTAGCACCCACAACCTAGAACCAACAAGATCCACTCTTCTTCTTTTCAAAATTTTCAAATTTCACCCTCTGCAAGTTTGGACCAGATTTGTTAAATTTGGTGAAATTGATATCTCCACTTCTCCAAAAATTCCACCAAAATTCAGGCAACCCCCAGTTGCAATGAGAGACCACTCCACCAGAAACCAGCTCAAGGAAAAATCCCCACATGCCCAAATCATTTCGTCGAACACCTGGCCTGCACTGTTTCTTTGCACTTTCAGAGAGATTCAGAAGTTCAGAGAGATTCAGTGTCGTTTTCTTCGTCAGAGTTCAGTCACGCGTCGACAGTGCACCTGGCGCGTTGCACACAGCCCCTCCTCACTGTCCAGAGCGCCACACGCGCACTTGGCCGGTTCCTGGCGTCGGCAGCACCCTGGCCCATCCACGCCGGCGTCTTCTGCGGCGTCGGGACCTCCCGTGGCGACCGAGAGGAGGCAACCCTGCGGCACAACACCGTTCGGCACCGCCCAAACCTCCTGAGAGCTCCGCGTGGCCGTCTCCCTTGCCAGCACACGCATGCAGCACCGTCGACATGGCTTGGCACGAACGGGGCGCACTCTCTGCCGCTGACGCGCCGCACGGACGTTCCGTTGGGGACAGACCGTAACCGCCCCTGCCCTGCTGAGTTAGGCACCGGAGTGGAGTCAGTACCCCGTCTAGTCGGTGCTCAAGCCCTAAACCAACTGTCCAGCCATAGCGCCGCCGTAATCGCTCGACGGACTTATCCCGTTCACGGCAACCGCCTCGGGCCGGCTATAAATAGCGCCTCCGAGCTCGCTCTCGACCCCGCACACCTCCACCACCTCACCAGACCCCGCCCAGCCACTGGAAGAGCCTCGAGGAGCTCTTCTTCCTCGACTCCGGCCGCCCCGTTCCGCCTCGGCCACCACCTCGATTCACTCCGGTGAGCTCCTCCCCGACGCCCAAACCTGGTCAGCAACCCCCTCAAGCTACCAGAGGTCTAACCCCCTCCTCAATTTGTCCTCTGCAGCACTCTTCGATGAGGCCCACGACCACCCGAACCACCGTCCGCCGAAGCAAGGGCCGCCGTCGACGTGGTGCTCGCCGGCGAGCTCTACCACCACCCACCGACGCGGAAAGGTGCACTGAACACGGAGGTACCCCCCGATCCCCCTGCCACGCCGTGGATCGCCACCGGCGACCACCGCGGCTCTCGGGCACCGTCAAGCTCTGCCGCCTCTTTTGAATATTCAAACCTGACGGGTGGGACCCGCCCATCAGCCTCTCTATTTTTTTGAACCATTTTCTGAAAGCGTATTCTGGCAAAATACGCTTTCCAAACTGAATCGTTTCTGGGACTTTTCTGCTTAGGTCCCTGAGAGTTTTTTGTTTCATTACAGATGGGTCCTTGGACCGAAACCCTTATAACTTTTAAACAGAAAAGGATTTTTGTTTGATTCTTTTTCTGTTTTCTTTAAAATTTTGTCTAGGTTTTTATCAGATTTATTTGAAAATTATTTGGATTACTTTTTGTGCACCTCGCGGTATTTACGTTACGTGCGTATTTTCTTATACCGTAGATACCGGAGGAGGTGACGGAGCCGCGAACTTCACCCAGTTAGACTCCGACTACTCCGAACCAGGCAAGCATGTTTGAACTATTGATATGATGAGTGTTTGTTGCATGTTTGCATTTAGGAGTTTCATGGCATGTTTATGAACATTTCTTTGAATGTTATATTTCATGCACAAAAGTGGAAAGTAAGTTTCGAAAAGCCATATGTTGTTGGATACATATTTGCATGGCCATGTGATGGCATGAGGATGGGTATGATGGCAGTGTTGTGGCATGCCAGTCTTACGCCAGTCTATTTGACTTCAGTGTCATCGTGAATCAAATCACATTCCCATTCATTTCCATTCCTGTACTGCCACATGTTTTCCGCAAGGAATATGGCCTAGTAAGTTGCAAACCGTTTTCCTGGTACACACCAAATAGAGAGGCCGGGATGAGGGTTCCATGGCCCTAGATTAAAGCCCGTCATCCGGTCAGGGGGCATGGGTGTTTCCGGTTGGGACCGAGAGGGGGGCACCCCTTAGAGCGCGCGTATAGAAATTTGATCCCATGCTATTCGAGGTTGTGACCTCCCCATCTCAAAGTTTTTCTTGGACGTTGTCTAGGGTGATTCCTGGCATCGTGAGGTGGAATGGGTGTGTACTGGTTAAATGTGTTTCTACCGAAATACCATAAACGGAACTAGTCCTTCGTGACTACGGAAATCCGTTGGCTGTGGTCAGTTAGTACAAACTCTACAGAGTCACAAATCCTATAAGTCATCTTGTACATGTCCAAGTACTGTGTTCATCTTATCTTGTTAGATATCATCCTCAGTGACAAAACCCGATGGACTACATGTGTTTTAAATCCGGTTAAAAGTTTATTCCTCTGGATGGACTAACCTGTTATTTACTTTTGATATAAGCCCTTTCTGTGATGTCGCTCAGACGTCCGACTGTGGCAGACTTGTTATTTACATTTGATATAAGCCCTTTCTGTGATGTCGCTCAGACGTCCGACTCTGGCAGACTCATTATTTACATTTGATATAAGCCCTTTCTGTGATGTCGCTCAGACGTCCGACTGTGGCATTTCTTTTACTAGCCCTTTCTGTGATGTCGCTCAGACGTCCGACTGTGGCATTTATTTTACAAGCCCTTTCTGTGATGTTGCTCAAACGTCCGACTGTGGCATTTCTTTTACAAGGCCTTTCTGCGATGTCGCTCAGACGTCCGACTGTGGCACTTCTTTTATAAGCCCTTTCTGCGATGTCGCTCAGACGTCCGACTGTGGCATTTCTTTTATAAGCCCTTTATGTGGTGTCGCTTAGACGCCCGACTGCGGCATGAGCTTTATTTGTTTACCTTTCGAGGCATCGCTCCAGACACCCGATCGGTTTTCAGTTATTTGTTTTACTCATCAAGTCGTGCAAAAATAATATTATTATTGAAAATGAGCATCATTATTTTTGCTCATGACGCATTCATGCATACATTTGTTATATCTTTTGTCCGAACTATCTTGCGAGTACTTTCAAAGTACTCACCTGGCTTGTTGATTTGGCCAGATGTTGATGAAGGCGATCTCATGGATGAAGGGTTCGATAGCGAGTCCGACGCCTAGAGGAGTCCCAGTCAGTCCCGTGCGATCCTGCATTTGGTCACTGTATCATATCCGCTTCCGCCACCCAGAAATAAATCCATCGAGCCTCACCTCAACGCTCGATGAGCTGCCAGTTAGGAGTCAAGTTATCCACCACCACTTTTTATCTCGAGCTAGTAGCATGTCACCACACCCCTGTGTCATAACCGCCCTTATGTAAGATATTGGCGAGTTTGTAATAAATTGTTGAGCAGCCTGAGCTCAACCCTGTAATATATTTAATGCTACTGGTCCTCTGTTTATCAAGTATTTGTCTTCCAGTGAGGATAACTTTTCCTATACTGGGATCAAAAGATCGATTTTCTCAATAAGCATTTTATTGAAAAACCGGTCGTGACAGACTTGGTACCAGAGCCAGGCTGACTGTAGGAAGCCACTAGGTGCGATCGCTAATCGGTTATTAGCATGATAGAGTTTATTCATGTTTTTACAAATGTAGTCATTTTTCTGACAGTCAGCATAAAATTTATGATCTGATCGCTCAGAATTTTTGCCTACTTTTGTAGTTGGCTGGCAATGACTGTGAGTCACAAATGTTCTCCAACGTGCTTGAGGGGTTCGTCAAGCTCCTCTCCTTCATCGTTCAGGTCGCGATGGGGCCATCCGTGCGCCCGGTCTTCACACTTTATCCACACAAGATCAACGACAGTCTGACCATGCACCAGGCCGCGGTGCAATTCAGGGGAGGGCGTGCTGAGATACGCCGCTTCCGATTCTTGGGGAGAGCCATGCCTACAGAAAGGCATGCTATGCAGATGGCTGCCCGCGAGGCGATAGCTCGTCTTCGGGATGTCCTTCCTGCTATGAAGACCCGTCACTACCGCTACCTTCCATGCCACGTGCCATACACCTATCACTACTCATTCTCTTGCCCCAGAGGAGAGCGAGACGAGGCCTTTGAGATGCTTGTCGAGTACCTCCGAGCCCTGGAGGTAGCCTTCGACAGCATGGTGGACGACCTCGTAGCTGCCCGCATGGACTCAGTCCATGGCTGTGCCGCCAACAGGAGGGAACTCCTGCACGCCACTCCACCGCTGACGTTCATCTTGTCCTCAGCTTCTCATTCACCTACCATTCTCGCCACTGCTCGTCGCCTGCCTACCACTAAGGAATTCAACCAAGCTATTGCACCCACTCCCGTTCGCTCTGCACCACTTATTGCACCCACTCCCATATGTGGTGCTCCACCTATTCCACCCACTCATATTCGGGTTACTCCGCCTATGGCACCTGCTCCATCAGCTGTGCGCAGCGCTTCTCGTCTAGAACCTATTAGCGAGGAGGAGGTTGAGTCCCGAGCGTCACTGCGTCTCACCCTCGGCAGGCCAAGGGAGATCCTCACCATCTTCGACTGAGTACGTTTAGATGCCGTGCGATGAATCGTCTTGTGTAATATGTTTATATGTACATAGGTTGTGAGAAGTAGCTTGTTTGCGCATCATGTAGGATCTGGAGAAGTGCACTAGTCTCAATAACATGTCAGGATTATGTACGCATATCCTGAGTGATGTAATGTATAATTATGCTCGCGTGTAAGATATGTAATAGTCCTTCTCCGCACGCAAACGTGTATTTTCAAAAAAAAATCCTGGAGTTTTATGGGTGATTTTATTGTCTTTTGCGACTCTCTTTCTTGTCTTACGAGTTTCACAAAATATATCCCCAGAGTGAAAGATGTCTCGTCCGTGGACGCGCTCCATGCCAAATCAGCCCGAAGAAAATTATGGCACACCACCAAACAACAATTTCACTCAGGGACAGTGAAACAACATTCACCCATGTGTGTCGTCTGTATGAACAGAGTCAGCAACAACACCAGGAAATGATGAACCAATTCATCAATATGGGAAATCACCGTGGTCAGTATCAGTAGCAATCCAAGTTATCTGAGTTACAGAAGACACGTCCTCCAACATTTTCTCATACTGACAAGCCTCTTGAGGCCGGCGACTGGCTTCGAGACATGGAGAGAAACTTAATTATTGCACAATGTTCAGACCGTGAAAAAGTATTGTATGCACCTCATTATCTCACCGGAGCAGCTGCATCGTGGTGGGAAAACTTCCTGCACATGCACCCCAATGAAAAATGAAATAACCTGGGAGGATTTCAAATAAGGTTTTCGTGGGGCACACATTCCTAAGAGTGTTATGAAAATCAAGAAGAGAGAATTTGATGACCTCAAGCAAAGAGCAAAGGACCATGACAGTGTCAGAATACAACAGCCAATTCACTCTACTGTCTCTCTACGGCAATGAAGAGCGCATGACCGAGAGCAAGAAGATGGAAAAATTGTTGGAAGGCCTGGCACCCGCACTTAAATGCCAGCTGGTTGTGCATACCTTTCTAGATTTTAAAACACTGGTGGATAAGGCCATTACTCTGGAAAATGAACCACACAGCTTGGAAGATTTCCGCAAACGCAAAAGGGACCAGTCTAATTTTGCTCGCAACCACAGAAGCAAGACAGAAATTCAGAAGGGTGATACACACAAAACCCCGACGAATAATTCACGCCCAATCAAGAATTTCCATGCAAGAGACAAGGAGTTCACGTATCGCCCAGGCGTTACCTGTTACGCTTGCGGAGAAGAAGGGCACTATGCCAAGCAGTGCCCCAAGCCAAGGAACTCAACCCCGAAGCCTAACAATGGTGGAAATAATTCAACGCCAAAGCGAAATAATTTCAACCCCAATAACAACCACCGGAAGGTTCACCTGAACCACGTGACCAAAGAGGAAGCACAGAACGCCCCAGATATCATACTCGATACGTACCCCGTTAACACAATACCTGCCATGGTTTTGTTTGATTCTGGAGCTTCTCACTCATTCATTTCGAAGAATTTTGCTTTGCAAAATAATTTTTCGATGCTTCCCTTGGAAAAATCCATGATCATCAAGTCCCCTGGGATTAAGCAAGTGACCCAGAGTTATTGTCAAGGTGTGGTTATTGAATTTGAAGGATTGAAGTTTTACGCCAACCTTATTGTATTGGAAAGCAAAGGACTGGATGTCATCCTAGTGATGGATTGGTTAACCACCAACAAAGGTTTTATTGACTGCTTCAACCGGACCGTGATTCTCACACACCATCACGGGAAGACAATAAAAGTTTCAGCCAAAGAGAGACAAATACCTCGGCAACCGAGATTAAACAAGGTGGACGTTTTTGAGCTAAACAAGGTTCCAGTAGTGTGTGAATTTCCAGACGTATTTCCAGAAGAACTACCAGGCATGCCACCGGACCGAGAGATAGAATTCAGCATTGAGCTAGCACCCGGAACCGCTCCCATTTACAAGAAACCATACAGAATGGCACCATCCGAATTGGTAGAATTGAAGAAGCAAATAAAAGAATTATTGGAGAAAGGATACATACGAGCCAGTTCCTCACCTTGGGGTTCTCCAATTTTATTTGCCAAGAAAAAGGATGGAACACTGAGATTGTGTATTGACTATCGAGCTCTTAACATGGTCACAATCAAGAACAAATACCCAATGCCCCGAATAAATGATTTATTTGATCAGCTCGCACAGGCCAAAGTCTTCTCAAAAATTGACTTGAGATCAGGATACCACCAATTAAAAGTGCGAACAGAAGATATTCCCAAGACAGCCTTCACTTCCAGATATGGACTGTATGAGTTCACAGTAATGCCATTTGGGCTAACCAACGCCCCCGCATATTTTGTTCACCTCATGAACAAAGTGTTTATGAAGTATATGGACAAGTTTGTTGTGGTATTCATCGATGATATTCTGATATACTCCAAAACACCAGAAGAGCACGCCGAGCATCTCAGGATTGTACTCGGAGAACTCCGGAAACATCAACTGTACGCCAAATTCAGCAAATGTGAATTTTGGCTAAGACAGGTGGTTTTTCTGGGCCACGTGCTAACCCAAGAAGGTATTGCAGAAGACCCGGAAAAGGTCAAGGCCGTACTTGGCTGGAAACCACCAGCTAGCGTAACGGACGTACAGA
The DNA here is from genome assembly GCF_018294505.1 of Triticum aestivum. Lineage (NCBI taxonomy): Eukaryota > Viridiplantae > Streptophyta > Magnoliopsida > Poales > Poaceae > Triticum > Triticum aestivum. The sequence goes on from NC_057810.1 coordinate 100,223,288, forward strand.
GTTTGTTGGGAATGGCTGGCTATTACCGGAGATTTATTGAAGGATTCTCCACCATAGCAAAGCCAATGACGCAGTTTCTCATGAAAGGCAAGAAGTTTGAATGGATGGAAGCTTGTGAGAAAAGCTTCCAAGAGCTAAAAAGGAAATTAACAACAGCACCAGTATTAATTGTGCCAGACATACACAAGAATTTTGAGGTGTATTGTGACGCATCCCGGAAGGGCCTCGGATGCGTATTGATGCAAGAAGGCAAGGTAGTTGCGTATGTCTCCAGACAAGTTCGCAAGTATGAGGAGAGTTATCCCACTCATGACTTAGAATTGGCAGCGGTCATCCATGCACTCAAGGAATGGAGACACTTTCTACTTGGAAATCGTTGTGAAATATACACAGACCATAAGAGTCTTAAGTATATTTTCACACAGCCGGAACTTAATTTACGGCAACGACGCTGGTTAGAGTTGGTGAAGGATTATGATGTTGGAATCCACTACCATCCCGGAAAAGCAAATGTTGTGGCAGATGCCCTTAGTCGGAATCCCAGTACGGACAACGACAGTATGCCAAACTTGAGGCCAGAATTTCAACAGGAATTTGCCAAATTCAACTTAATAATGGTCACCGAAGGCAGTGTGTCAAATTTAGAAATACAGCCTACCCTGATAGAAAAGGTTAAAAAGGCTCACCATGGGCACCCCAGCATTGAAGGCATTAAACAGAAAGTGAGTTTGGGCAAGGCCTCAGAATTCAATGTAGATGAGCAAGGAGTATTGTGGTACGAAGAGAGACTTTGCGTACCAAATATCAAGGACCTCAAACAACACATTCTGGCTGAAAGCCACACTGCTCCATATTCAATCCATCTTGGAGGAACAAAAATGTACAAAGACCTTCAGGAAAAAATTTGGTGGCACGGTATGAAGAGATATATAGCCACGTTCATTGCATGCTGTGACTCTTGTCAACGTATCAAGGCCGAGCACCAGAAACCAGCCGGGCTGTTACAGCCAAACAAGATACCCGAGTGGAAATGGGACGAGATTGGAATGGATTTCATTGTTGGACTACCACGGTCACGACACGGAAATAATGCCATATGGGTCATCACCGACAGATTAACTAAGGTAGCACACTTTATCCCGGTGAAGACAACTCACACCACTTAGAGACTGGCCAGACTTTATCTTGCCCGTATCGTCTGCCTGCATGGAGTTCCAAAGACAATAATATCTGACAGGGGCACACAATTTATCTCCAGATTTTGGGATCACCTGCAACCGGCTCTGGGAACCCAACTAGCTTTCAGTACAACATACCATCCCCAGACTGATGGACAAACTGAACGCGTAAACCAAATTCTAGAAGACATGCTGAGAGCATGTGTCCTCACTTATGGAACCAGTTGGGAAGAAAGCTTGCCATACGCAGAGTTCACATACAACAATAGTTACCAGGCCAGCCTGCAAATGGCACCATATGAAGCCTTGTACGGGCGGAGATGTCGTACCCCGCTAAATTCGTCCGAGACCGGAGACAGCCGTATATTCGGCCCAGACATGCTAAATGAAGCCGAGGAAAAGGTCAAGCTAATCAAGGACCGACTCAAGACAGCTCAAAGCCGACAGAAGAGTTATTACGATCAGAAACATCGTGGAATCAGTTTCGAACCCGGTGAGTTTGTGTACCTACAAGTATCTCCTATGAGGGGCCTGCAACGATTCAGAATTAAGGGAAAGCTAGCACCAAGATTCATCGGACCATTCTGTATAGTGGCACGAAGAGGCATGGTAGCCTACCAGCTAGACTTACCCGGAGAATTATCCGATATCCACAACGTGTTCCATGTCTCACAATTAAGGAAGTGCGTAAGCAACCCAGAGAAGCAAGTAGCCCATGAAAACATTGATGTGCAACCAGACCTCACCTATCGGGAACATCCAGTAAAAATATTAGAAGAGTCTGAGAGGAGGACCCGACAGAAAACCATCAAGTTTTTCAGAGTTCAGTGGAGCAATCACACCGAGAGTGAAGCCACTTGGGAAAGAGAGGATTTTCTTCGGACAGAGCATCCACACTTGTTTGAGGATCAGCTGAAATCTCGGGGACGAGATTTTTCCTAAGGGGGTAGGTGCTGTGACACTCCAAAAATTTTGTGGTTTTTGTTTTCAGAAAGAGCCTTGCTTGGTTTAAAGAAGGTCATTTAAATCCTTCTTAAAAACCTCTCTTCTGAGTTTTCCCTCTCAAAATCTTTTTTGGATTTAGTTTTTCAAAAAAAATACCTTTTTGGTTTTGGGCTTTTCTTTGGTTTTGATCCCTTCTTGTTTTACCATACCTCTTGTGGTAAAATTCTCCCAAAACCCCTCCTTCCACTTTGGGACATCCCAAACTTTCTGTCCCAACTAGTTAAATCCATTTTTGGATTTTATTTCATTTATTTCTTTCCCCAAAACAATTATGTCCATTATTTTGAACCTAGGTGATTTGCAAAGCAAGTACCTAAATGCCTTTGATTCTTGATCCCAAACCAACTCCTCTGGATAGTCCTTAGCACCCACAACCTAGAACCAACAAGATCCACTCTTCTTCTTTTCAAAATTTTCAAATTTCACCCTCTGCAAGTTTGGACCAGATTTGTCAAATTCGGTGAAATTCATATCTCCACTTCTCCAAAAATTCCACCAAAATTCAGGCAACCCCCAGTTGCATTGAGAGACCACTCCACCAAAAACCAGCTCAAGGAAAAATCCCCACATGCCAAAATCATTTCATCGAACACCTGGCCTGCACTGTTTCTTTGCACTTTCAGAGAGATTCAGAAGTTCAGAGAGATTCAGTGTCGTTTTCTTCATCAGAGTTCATTCACGCGTCGACAGTGCGCCTGGCACGTTGCGCACAGCCCCTCCTTCCTGTCCAGAACGCCACACGTGCACTTGGCCAGTTCCTAGCGTCGGCAGCACCCTGGCCCGTCCTCGCCGGCGTCTTCTGCGCGTCGGGACCTCCCGTGGTGACCGACAGGAGGCAACCCTGCGGCACAACGCCGTTCGGCACCGCCCAAACCTCCTGAGAGCTCCGCATGGCCGTCTCCCTTGCCAGCGCACGCATGCAGCACCGTCAACGTGGCTTGGCACGCACGGGGCATGCTCTCTGCCGCCGACGTGCCGCACGGCCGTTCCGTTGGGGACAGACCGTAACCGCCCCTGCCCTGCTGAGTTAGGCACCGGAGTGGAGTCAGTACCCCGTCTAGTCGATGCTCAAGCCCAAAACCAACTGTCCAGCCACAGCGCTACCGTAATCGCCCGCCGGACTTATCCCGTTCACGGCAACCGCCTCAGGCCGTCTATAAATAGCGCCTCCAAGCTCGCTCTCGACCCCGCACACCTCCACCACCTCACCACACCCCGCCTAGCCACTGGAAGAGCCTCAAGGAGCTCTTCTTCCTCGACTCCGGCCGCACCTTTCCGCCTCGGCCACCACCTCGATTCACTCCGGTGAGCTCCTCCCTGATGCCCAAACCTCGTCAGCAACCCCCTCGAGCTACCAGAGGTCTAACCCCCTCCTCAATTTGTCCTCCGCAGCACTCTCCGATGAGGCCCATGACCACCCGAACCACCGTCCGCCGGAGCAAGGGCCGCCGTTGACGTGGTGCTCGCCGGCGACCTCTACCACCACCCACCGACGCGGAAAGGTGCACTGAACACAGAGGTACCCCCCGATCCCCCTGCCTCGCCGTGGATCGCCACCGGTGACCATCGTGGCTCTCGGGCACCGTCGAGGTCTGCCGCCTCTTTTGAATATTCAAACTTGACGGGTGGGACCCGCCCGTCAGCCTCTCTGTTTTTTTGAACCATTTTCTGAAAGTGTATTCTGGCAAAATACGCTTTCCAAACTGAATCGTTTCCTGGACTTTTCTGCTTAGGTCCCTGAGAGTTTTCTGTTTCATTACAGATGGGTCCTTGGACAAAAACCCTTATAACTTTTAAACAGAAAAGGATTTTTGTTTGATTCTTTTTCTGTTCTCTTTCAAATTTTGTCTAGTTTTTTATCAGATTTATTTGAAAATTATTTGGATTACTTTTTGTGCACCTCGCGGTATTTACATTACGTGCGTATTTTCTTATAACGTAGATACCGGAGGAGGTGACGGAGCCGCGAAGTTCACCCAGTTAGACTCCGACTACTCTGAACCAGGCAAGCATGTTTGAAATATTGATATGGTGAGTGTTTGTTGCATGTTTGCATTTAGGAGTTTCATGGCATGTTTATGAACATTTCTTTGAATGTTATATTTCATGCACAAAAGTGGAAAGTAAGTTTCGAAAAGCCATATGTTGTTGGATACATATTTGCATGGCCATGTGATGGCATGAGGATGGGTAAGATGGCAGTGTTGTGGCATGCCAGTCTTACGCCAGTCTATTTGACTTCAGTGTCATCGTAAATCAAATCACATTCCCATTCATTTCCATTCCTGTACTGCCACATGTTTTCCGCAAGGAATATGGCCTAGTAAGTTACAAACCATTTTCCTGGTACACACCAAATAGAGAGGCCGGGATGAGGGTTCCATGGCCCTGGATTAGAGCCCGTCATCCGGTCAGGGGGCATGGGTGTTTCCGGTTGGGACCGGGAGGGGGGCACCCCTTAGAGCGCGCGTATAGAAATTTGATCCCATGCTATTCGAGGTTGTGACCTCCCCGTCTCAAAGTTTTTCTTGGACATTGTCTAGGGTGATTCCTGGCATCGTGAGGTGGAATGGGTGTGTACTGGTTAAATGTGTTTCTACCGAAATACCATAAACGGAACTAGTCCTTCATGACTACGGAAATCCGTTGGCTGTGCTCAGTTAGTACAAACTCAGCAGAGTCACAAATCCTTTAAATCATCTTGTACATGTCCAAGTACTATGTTCTTCTTATCTTGTCAGATATCAGCCTCAGTGACAAAACCCGGTGGACTACATGAGTTTTAAATCCGGTTAAAAGTTTATTCCTGTGGATGGACTAACCCGTTATTTACTTTTGATATAAGCCCTTTCTGTGATGTCGCTCAGACATCCGACTGTGGCAGACTTGTTATTTACATTTGATATAAGCCCTTTCTGTGATGTCGCTCAGACGTCCGACTGTGGCAGACTTGTTATTACATTTGATATAAGCCCTTTCTGTGATGTCTCTCAGACGTCCGACTGTGGCATTTCTTTTACAAGCCCTTTCTGTGATGTCGCTCAGACGTCCGACTGTGGCATTTCTTTTACAAGCCCTTTCTGCGATGTCGCTCAAACGTCCGACTGTGGCACTTCTTTTATAAGCCCTTTTTGCGATGTCGCTCAAACGTCCGACTGTGGCACTTCTTTTATAAGCCCTTTCTGCGATGTCCCTCAGACGTCCGACTGTGGCATTTCTTTTATAAGTCCTTTATGTGATGTCGCTTAGACGCCCGATTGCGGCATGAGCTTTATTTGTTTACCTTTCGAGGCGTCGCTCCAGACACCCAATCGGTTTTCAGTTATTTGTTTTACTCATCAAGTCGTGCAAAAATAATATTATTATTGAAAATGAGCATCATTATTTTTGCTCATGACGCATTCATGCATACATTTGTTATATCTTTTGTCCGAACTATCTTGCGAGTACTTTCAAAGTACTCACCTGCCTTGTTGATTTGGCCAGATGTTGATGAAGGCGATCTCATTGATGAAGGGTTCGAAAGCGAGTCCGACGCCTAGAGGAGTCCCAGTCAGTCCCGTGCGATCCTGCATTTGGTCACTGTATCATATCCGCTTTCGCCACACCAGAAATAAATCCATCGAGCCTCACCTTGCCAGTTAGGAGTCAAGTTATCCACCACCACTTTTTATCTCGAGCAAGTAGCATGTCACCACACCCCTGTGTCATAACCGCCCTTATGTAAGATATTGGCGAGTTTGTAATAAATTGTTGAGCAGCCTCAGCTCAACCCTGTAATATATTTAATGCTACTGGTCCTCTGTTTATCAAGTATTTGTCTTCCAGTGAGGATAAATTTTCCTATACTGGAATCAAAAGATCGATTTTCTCAATAAGCATTTTATTGAAAAACCGGTCATGACAAAAAAAACCTGTAGTAGCACGACCTGTCATGGTACTTGGATTGTAATCGCTTATGGGAAGAACATGACTAACAAGTTAGATTTTTATCTTGATCCTCAAAGTAACACAGCGCACGCAACTAGGCAGCATGTTCTGTTCAACTGGGCAGGATGATATGTGCAACTGAAGTCACACACCCTAGTTTTGTTGGGAGTTGGGGAAGGTATTTTTACCTTGGTGATGAGCCCCCTGAGTCCTGCCTGTAGGTCCATTGGGAGTAGCACACAGGGCACTGCTAGTTGGGCCTGGCGGGGGAGGAGTTCTTTGAAGGTTGGCATCACCTATAGCTAGAACAAGACAAACAAGTTAGTTGTGTTATCTTTGATGCTCGAACTAACACAACGTGCGCAACTAGGTAGCCTGTTTTCTGTGCAACTGAGTGTTGGGGAACATAGCAGAAATTCAAAATTTTCCTACGTGTCACTGTCAGGACCCCGACTCAATGCCACATCGATCTAGCATGTAACACCTCATATCACTTTGCGGCCTCACGCACGGTATTCCCACGGGGGTCGCCTTACCTTTGCCCGGGACCGTTTGCGCCTTTTGGCACACGTATATGATAGTGTCGCTAGCATCCATATGATAAGGAGCCCGGGCTGACATGGCTAGTCGTAAACCCAAAGTGGCACAAACTTACAGGGACAGGCATCCATGACCCAGCATCGAAAGTGTCGGTCATCAGCGAGTGAATCCAGGCTGTAGCACTGGGCTAGCAGGACTCCGGTGAACCGGGCTGTAGCGGGCTAACAGGACTCCGGTATTCATCGCGTGACATTTCCCCGAAGGGACAGACACAGGAACGAAGAAGGACACATGCCGACCAGCCTAAGTGTTCCGGAGCAGTAGCAAGCTACCATGGTTCGATGGAAACACTAGGAGACATTTCCCGGTAAGAGAGGCTACTAAGGATAAACAACTAGATAGTCAGATCCCACACATACCAAGCATTTCAATCACATACACACAATATGCTCGATATGTGCAAATACAACATGGCATCACAACATGACTCTACAACTCAAGTATTTATTCAATAGGCTCCGAGGAGCGAGATATTACAAACATGGGTCTCATGACCCAACAATCAGAGCATACAAGTCAAAGCACATGCGGAAGCTTAACATGTCTGAGTACAAACATCTAGAAATGAAAAAGGCTGAGAAGCCTGACTATCTACTAGATCCTGCCGAGGGCACAAGATCGTAGCTGAGGTAACAAGCTAAACGTCGAAGTCCAAGCGGAACTACTAGTGAGACTGAAGTCTCTCTGCAAAAACATAAAGTAGGCAAACGTGAGTACAAATGTACCCAGCAAGACTTACATCAGAACTAACTACATATGCATCATTATCAACAAAAGGGATGGTGGGGTTTAACTGCAGCAAGCCAGCTTTGACTCGGTGGCTATCCTGAACTACGACTGCAAGTAACTCTTTTGAGGTGGCGCACACGAGTCCACATATTCACCATATCAATACACCACTATGGATCCACTCCCGTCTCCCTACGAGAACGCCATCCATAGCACTCACGCTTATCTTGCGTATTTTAGAGTATCCACTTTCACTTGTCTATGAACTATGCAGGGGGTCCAAGTTTCCATATCCGAGGAATCCGGCTATTCGAATAGATAGTGATAACCCTGCAGGGGTGTACTTCTTCACACACGCTTTCGCCACTTATCGCCCTGTACACGTCATGTACCTCGGCAACCTTCAAGCGGAAGCCGGGCGAGGGAGTCGGCCACGACCTGACTAACCATACAAGTCTCTCGTCCAGGTTTATCGCCAATTCGGGTTCCATCCGCAAGGAGATCCGGCCGGGGTGTCGCTCACGGCCCCAAACGATGTGAGCAGGGTTCCCAAGCCCACCATCCGGGTGCTACTTGGTACACCGGGCCACTGTGCCTAGTCTGTCCCAAGCCCACCTGTACCAGGTGCCACTTGGTAGACTACTAACACTACCTACAAACACCAGAAACTAGTTGCAACTCCTGGACAGAGATCAAGTTGATTAATAAGTCGAGAGGGGCACTTAAGCATTCCAATGTGTGGTAGTAGCTGGTCATCGATCACAAACACAGAACTCAGTTCGTGAGGACGGCTGCAATGAGACAACCCACCATGTACTCCTACATGGCCTCTCACCGCTACCTTTACCAAATCGTGTTCACATACTTAGCTCTCAACAGTAGGACATGTTCACACACTTCTGATTCATCCCCGATGAATCAGACCTGACTCAACTCTAAGCAGTAGCAGGCATGACAAACAAGCATGAATGAGTAGGCACATCAGGGCTCAAACAACTCCTACTCATGCTAGTGGGTTTCATCTATTTACTGTGGCAATGACAGGTCATGCAGAGGATAAAGGGGTTCAACTACCGCAGCATGTAACAGTTGAATCGGTGTTGTCCTAATGCAGTAAAAGAGAGCAGGGGCGAGAGAGTGGGATTGTATCGGAATGAACAAGGGGGTTTTGCTTGCCTGGCACTTCCGAAGATAATATAGCTCTTCATCAGTGTCATCGATCACGTCGTCGGTACGTCGTCTACTGAGAGGGGACAAACACCGGCAAACAAGGAAGAACAAAATCAATGCAATGCACAATATGATGCATGATCATGACATGGCAATATGTTGTGATTTGAGCTAATGCAACTAGCAGCAAGTTAAATGGAGTTGGTTTGAACCCTAGGATCAAATTCAAACTCCACAGGTGATTATTTAAATGCCATTCATATGATTTGTGCTAAACAGCAGCTATAAGTTGTTCTAACATGCATGAAAGTAGTACGGATGGATAGATTGGATTTTTTGATCATTTTTCATATATAAATTATTTCATTTGGAGTTACGGTTGAATTTCTATGATTTATTGAAGTTTTAGCTATTTCTGGAATTTCCTGATTATTTATAAAATAAACTAAATTCCAGAAAAGGAATATTGCGTCAGCATGACGCCGGGGTGACGTCAGCAGGTCAAAGGCGTCGACCAGGTCAAACCTGACCAGTGGGGTCCACTGGTCAGTGACCCAGTCAACTAACCAAGTTAGTTAGCCCTAACTAACTGGATTGGGCCCACTGGTCAGCGACTAACCTAAATATGATTAGCCCTAACTACTTAGTTAGCCGGGCGGGGCCCGCATGTCAGTGGCTTATCTAATTAGCTATGTTAATTAACACTAACTAACCTAACACTACTCAAGCAGGCGCCTGGCCCCACACGTCAGGGGAGGTCAAACCCCGGGCCGATCAGGTCAAACCTGCCGGCGACTTGTCGCCGGCGACGACAGAAACGGCGGGGCGGCTCGGGATTGCGATACAGGGAACCATTTTTCTTGGGGTTTGCGGCTACAGCGAGCTAGAAGACTCGCGCATCTAGTGGTGGTGGAGGCAGCAGCTGCGGTGGTCGGAATCGACAGCAGCGACCAAATCGGCGGCAGCCGGAGTTCGGGTGCAGGCGGTGGCGATGCTACGGTGCACTAGAGGAGAAATCGGAGGGTGCTACGTGCTCCTAGGGGTTCGCTGAGCACGCTGACGAGCTCCGTTGCGAGCTTGCGCGGCTGTGGCCACGGCTATGCCATGGCCGGCGGCGAGATGCTGCGGTCATGGTTGGGGATCGGGGCTAGAGCACGCGAGGGACGACGGGGAAAGGGGGAATCGGGTTAAAGGCTCACCGCGGAGCTGCAGGGATGGTTAGTGGGCTCGGGGGCGCGCCGGAGTGGCCGAATCGACGGAGGCATTCGACGGCCGTGGTCGGAGAAGAAGGCCGCAAGCGTCGTATTGGGGCCGTCCTGGCTCGTGTAGCTCGGAGAGGAGGGAGAGTAGGTGGCGGCGGCGCCTCTGAGGGCATCGGCGGGGCGACGCAGTGGCTGTGGCCACGGCGGCAACGAACGGCGGCGGCGGGTGTGTTCGGTCGCGGGAGGGAGAGAGAGCGGAGGGGGATAGGGACGGAGGGAGAAGTGGACGTGGCGCCAGGGAGGTGGGTGGCATCTCCAGGGGGTCGGGGGAGCGAGCAGAGAGGCAGGAGGAGGTGGAAGCAGGAGGTGGAGTACGGGCGCGCGCGCGTCGACACGCCGATGTCCTTCTGGAGAGGGAGGAAGACGACAGAGGGGGAGGGGAAGCGGCGGTGGGCTGGGCCGGAACGGAAGCTGGGCCGACTCTGCTGCAGGTGAGCGCCAGGTAAGTGGCTGGGCTTCTCTCTTTTATTTCTGTTTTTCTATTTATTTGCTCTGTTTTGACTTAGTTTATAAACCAAATCATTTTAATAAATCCTGAAAATAATTGTGGGCATTAACTGAATTATTACAGAGGCCCTCAACTATTTTCAGAATTGTTGGAGCATTTAGAAATATTAACAGTATTTAAATGCCCCAATTCAAATACAATATGGTTTACTCAAAAATCCAAAAATGTCTTGGAAAAATATCCATCATCTCTGGATACGGTTTTCACCCTTTTCCATTAATCATGAACATTTTTGCAAACCAATTTGGGTTCTTTGAAAATATTTTGAAGTTGAACCTATTTGCATTGCTTTGGTGCTAGGGCTCGGTCATCCCCATTTCAAATTTCATGAACTTTAAACATGATGCACACATGGAAGCAAGCATAGGTCAGGCCAGAACTAGGGATGTGACAACTCACCCCCACTAAACAAGAATCTCGTCTCGAGATTCAAGCGTAGGGTAAGATGAAGGGGAAACGCAAACTAGTATAATCTTCACGATCCAGGTTGCCCTTCATAAGAACATTGATTCGTTCACCATCATTATCTTGATGTCTTGCTCCGAGAACTCCAACCAACATGACAACGAGAGGAGAAGGGAACTCTAGAAGGATCAATCTTCTCGAAGGTCGAACAACTCAGGATTAACTCTCGGAATGAGACATAGCAACATCTCTCGAGCTGAGAGACGAAGCACACATCCATAGGAATGGAGTGAAGCAGATGACGAAGGTTCACTAGGTAGACAACAATTCCACACTTAAAAAGGTGGTAAACGATTGTCAACGTAGCGAGGAGTTGAGTTGCCATGATACCACGACGAAACATCCTGGAGGAGGGTGATTCGTAGATTATTACCTTAAGTGGCAAAAAGAATTACCTTTGATTCAGAGATCATTGAAACTCTTTAAACCAGCCTAAGGCAATTCTCGAGCAATCGTTTGGAAGGGGTCGGTAGAATGGCATACTCGGACTTGGATGATGTGGATTACCTTGTTGAAGACAACGTAATGGATGAATTTGCTTACCACCGGAAATGGAAGAGACTCATGGTAGAATGGCACATTGGCAGTGCAAGCTGGGAACAAAATGCAAATGCTGGGAATGATTCTGGTAACTGGGGAAGAACCCAACAATGGAGAGTGAATCCACTGTTTGAGAAGTTATAGCATAACCGAGGAAGTTGAGAGCAAACCTAGTTAGTGCCAATGGTAACACCTAACGCTTGTGCGTGCTCTCAAGAACTTGAGCATTTCCATAATCATCAAGATTTTACCAATATCCGTGTCAAGGATCCTGGCAACACAACTTGCTACCATGATGAATGATGATGGATGATGCAGATGCAAAGAAAGATAACACTTTCTCAGATTTCACCCTTGGCGGGGCCAAGGAAATAAAATCTGGATGATCGACCGAGAGACATTTAGCACTCCGCTTCTAATGTTCTCCTTGATGTGCTAGTGTAACCCATTCATAGAAATGGTCTGATATCTAGAACATCAAGTAAAGGTTGGACTTCGGAAACACAAAAATCCATAAGGAACAACTAGGGAGGTAAATCCTACGAAATCCTTATGGGGAGGTGGCCAACTTCTTCAATCAAGATACTACAATAATAGGTCTTTCGGCTGGGTGGTGCTGGCCACGACATCCACTTTACCAGTTATCGAGGGACCAATATTATAGTTCTTGGGGGAATGTTCCAACCATCATATCTGCCTGAGATTCAGATTTGGTTGGTGTCAGGATATTCCAGACTCATCGAGTCTAGGAAGAAAAACGAAAGTTTGCAACACAATTCGACGAGATGACATCGCGAGATTCTCGGGAAATGAACTACGATAGCAAGCTCCAAAACATGAGCTGGTTCTGCTACACACGTGTGAACACGCTGTCCCAGACAAACATGATCACATGGTAGTCTTATAATAAAACACTACCGAGTTCTGGTAGGGAACCATCATCGAGGATATCGAAGTCTTTACGCAAGTCCATGGATTAGATCCCAAGCACAGACTTCTCTTCCTTGAACAAGTCAATCAGTGGCTTAGTGTGCTAGGGAATTCATATGGAATGAGGATGATCAGTCTAACAGACCACAAAATACTTTTCACGTGCATGACTGACTTGGGACGATTCCAAAGGAGGTAAAAGCATGCTTTCTCGAATCCACGGCGGCAACTTGCATCAAATGCACATGAATTAGAGAAAGTCACCTCTTTCATCCAAACATATACTTCATGAACGGGGCATGAAGAAAATGCTTACACAAGTTTCCAACACTAGCTTAATGTTCAACAAAATCATGGAGGAGATAAGGATGTTGTCAATGGGCTCAACAACAATTCATCCGGGTTCCCTTTTAAAAGGAATTCCATAGTTAAGTGAACACGGTGATAGCATTGGTCAGACCAAAGAATACAATGGTGTATGCTCGAGGAAAAACCACGAGTAAGACAACATTACGACCATCGTTGGTTTTGATTTGATTTGACGATAGCCCATACTCAATCAAAGGTTTGGGGTAAGATAATAAATCCAACAACTGATCACAAGGACCAATTGATGAAGATATCATCTTTCTTCAACGCACACTACACAAGAATATCCCTTTGGAACGAACTAAGTCAGGCAAGCTTTTATCTTCCAACTCTCCAAGTTGTTGTTTAGCTTATCCAACTAGCTCAGGGGTATCCAACACGGATTTTTGGAGAAAGGGTGGTTTACAGGAATAACCCAACTTGATCACGAACTCAACATAGCGCTCAGGTGACAACCTGGTAATACTTCCGAGAAGATATACGGAAAATGACGAACCATCGATATGTTACTAAGCTCGAGAACAATCTTGCTTTTCAGGGCGAGATGATATGATCAAATGAGCGAGGACTTGACAAAATCCTAACTCATCAATCAAAGAGTGCACCAGGAAATAAGGACTAGGTAGCACAATCTATCTTAGAATGGTGATTCAATAACCAACATGCTAAGAATAAGATTATTGTCCATTAACTACCAAGCAACGGGGTTGCTAGGAGTATTGAGTTCACACATCATGATTCACTTGTTGGCACTTCGGCTGCAACAACACGGACCCGAGGAATGAAAAAGGATGGCGAGAAGTATCACTATGTCAAGAATTCACAAAAGGTGGTGCAATTCTCATGAAAATCCTGTCATAAAGAAGGTAATACTTCAGGTTAGAACAGACCAGAAGCTGGATTGTAACTTGATCTGCGGAACACAACTACTTTGACCCAATCCTAAATATGGATGAGGTACCGGAGTTTGTTTCTCCTAGTCATTCCATAATAGAATGGCTTGACGGACCACAAGAGTAATAGGCATCGATAAACGAATGCACGCATACTCTTGACTATCAATTGATAGACGAGGGTCAGAAAACAACTAAAGAGGGACAACTCAAAAGAACATATGATTTTCTGAGTTGTGAATGCATAGATTAGCATGTCGAACGAGTTCAACATATTTCTTCCGGACAATTCATGCGGAAAGTAGAACTGGCAGAGTCGCAATATAGAATGGAGAACTCATCGAGAGCACTCCTGTTGTGATTGTTCAGTTCAACGAGGAACTTCTGCCATAAGTAGTTCATGGTATTTGGAAGAAGAAGATACCACGGACTTCAAGGACTATCGTAAAGGTTACTAATATCCTAGAGGAACTAGCAAACACTATCCACACGAAGTAAGTAGAGTGAATCTCGGGTTCAAAACCCAGGAATAGAATACCTACTACTAAGTGGCATCACGGGATGCTTACAAGAATGATGGCCAGAATCATCACACTGGGACACGAATCATGGCTAAATTACTAGATGATCCCCTAAGACAACTAGGGTCATAATAATAACTCCCACATAAATGTCAAGGCAATAGAATACCTCAACTCAACAATTAGTGTGATTGAGCTGGCATAAAGGAACATCGAAACCAGAGGGAAAGGATTTTGCAAATGCATCAGATTATTTAGAAACCTGGGATGACTCGGACAGCATAACGGCTGTAAATGCTCAAAAAAGATTTGATACATTCACAAAATGGTGGCATAACCACTCAGAAGCACAATATCAAGGTTTCGAGATCAACAATTAACATACAGAAGTAATAGGAACTGAAACAAGGCTTTAGTCCAACAATCTATAAGTCTACGGATTAGTAACACGTGATCCTGATAGAAAGAAGAGATAGCCTAGTTCTTAATCCCCGTAGAAGAGAAGATGATGACTCAGATCAGAAGGCCATGAGGTATAAGGAGTAAAAAGAGCCTTACGTTCCATCCCACAATCAATTCCCTTATATAACTAAAGAATTTCTAGACTCAACTTCGACCAGTTTGGCTTGGTAAACCTACAGGCAGTCAAGCTTTGATACCAACGCTGTCAGGACCCCGACTCAATGCCACATCGATCTAGCATGTAACACCTCATATCACTTTGCGGCCTCACGCACGGTATTCCCACGGGGGTCGCCTTACCTTTGCCCGGGACTGTTTGCGCCTTTTGGCACACGTATATGATAGTGTCGCTAGCATCCATATGATAAGGAGCCCGGGCTGATATGGCTAGTCGTAAACCCAAAGTGGCACAAACTTACAGGGACAGGCATCCATGACCTAGCATCGAACGTGTCGGTCATCAGTGAGTGAATCCAGGCTGTAGCACTAGGCTAGCAGGACTCTGGTGAACCGGGCTGTAGCGGGCTAACAGGACTCCGGTATTCATCGCGTGACATTTCCCCGAAGGGACAGACACAGGAACGAAGAAGGACACATGCCGGCCAGCCTAAGTGTTCCGGAGCAGTAGCAACCTACCATGGTTCGATGGAAACACTAGGAGACATTTCCCGGTAAGAGAGGCTACTAAGGATAAACAACTAGATAGTAAGATCCCACACATACCAAGCATTTCAATCACATACACACAATATGCTCGATATGTGCAAATACAACATGGCATCACAACATGACTCTACAACTCAAGTATTTATTCAATAGGCTCCGAGGAGCGAGATATTACAAACATGGGTCTCATGACCCAACAATCAGAGCATACAAGTCAAAGCACATGCGGAAGCTTAACATGTCTGAGTACAGACATCTAGAAATGAAAAAGGCTGAGAAGCCTGACTATCTACTAGATCCTGCCAAGGGCACAAGATCGTAGCTGAGGTAACAAGCTAAACGTTGAAGTCCAAGCGGAACTACTAGATCCTGCCGAGGGCACAAGATCGTAGCTGAGGTAACAAGCTAAACGTCGAAGTCCAAGCGGAACTACTAGTGAGACTGAAGTCTCTCTGCAAAAACATAAAGTAGGCAAACGTGAGTACAAATGTACCCAGCAAGACTTACATCAGAACTAACTACATATGCATCATTATCAACAAAAGGGATGGTGGGGTTTAACTGCAGCAAGCCAGCTTTGACTCGGTGGCTATCCTGAACTACGACTGCAAGTAACTCTTTTGAGGTGGCGCACACGAGTCCACATATTCACCATATCAATACACCACTATGGATCCACTCCCGTCTCCCTACGAGAACGCCATCCATAGCACTCACGCTTATCTTGCGTATTTTAGAGTATCCACTTTCACTTGTCTATGAACTATGCAGGGGGTCCAAGTTTCCATATCCGAGGAATCTGGCTATTCGAATAGATAGTGATAACCCTGCAGGGGTGTACTTCTTCACACACGCTTTCGCCACTTATCGCCCTGTACACGTCATGTACCTCGGCAACCTTCAAGCGGAAGCCGGGCGAGGGAGTCGGCCACGACCTGACTAACCATACAAGTCTCTCGTCCAGGTTTATCGCCAATTCGGGTTCCATCCGCAAGGAGATCCGGCCGGGGTGTCGCTCACGGCCCCAAACGATGTGAGCAGGGTTCCCAAGCCCACCATCCGGGTGCTACTTGGTACACCGGGCCACTGTGCCTAGTCTGTCCCAAGCCCACCTGTACCGGGTGCCACTTGGTAGACTACTAACACTACCTACAAACACCAGAAACTAGTTGCAACTCCTGGACAGAGATCAAGTTGATTAATAAGTCGAGAGGGGCACTTAAGCATTCCAATGTGTGGTAGTAGCTGGTCATGGATCACAAACACAGAACTCAGTTCCTGAGGACGGCTGCAATGAGACAACCCACCATGTACTCCTACATGGCCTCTCACCGCTACCTTTACCAAATCGTGTTCACATACTTAGCTCTCAACAGTAGGACATGTTCACACGCTTCTGATTCATCCCCGATGAATCAGACCTGACTCAACTCTAAGCAGTAGCAGGCATGACAAACAAGCATGAATGAGTAGGCACATCAGGGCTCAAACAACTCCTACTCATGCTAGTGGGTTTCATCTATTTACTGTGGCAATGACAGGTCGTGCAGAGGATAAAGGGGTTCAACTACCGCAGCATGTAACAGTTGAATCGGTGTTGTCCTAATGCAGTAAAAGAGAGCAGGGGCGAGAGAGTGGGATTGTATCGGAATGAACAAGGGGGTTTGCTTGCCTGGCACTTCCGAAGATAATATAGCTCTTCATCAGTGTCATCGATCACGTCGTCGGTACGTCGTCTACTGAGAGGGGACAAACACCGGCAAACAAGGAAGAACAAAATCAATGCAATGCACAATATGATGCATGATCATGACATGGCAATATGTTGTGATTTGAGCTAATGCAACTAGCAGCAAGTTAAATGGAGTTGGTTTGAACCCTAGGATCAAATTCAAACTCCACAGGTGATTATTTAAATGCCATTCATATGATTTGTGCTAAACAGCAGCTATAAGTTGTTCTAACATGCATGAAAGTAGTACGGATGGATAGATTGGATTTTTTTGATCATTTTTCATATATAAATTATTTCATTTGGAGTTACGGTTGAATTTCTATGATTTATTGAAGTTTTAGCTATTTCTGGAATTTCCTGATTATTTATAAAATAAACTAAATTCCAGAAAAGGAATATTGCGTCAGCATGACGCCGGGGTGACGTCAGCAGGTCAAAGGCGTCGACCAGGTCAAACCTGACCAGTGGGGTCCACTGGTCAGTGACCCAGTCAACTAACCAAGTTAGTTAGCCCTAACTAACTGGATTGGGCCCACTGGTCAGCGACTAACCTAAATATGATTAGCCCTAACTACTTAGTTAGCCGGGCGGGGCCCGCATGTCAGTGGCTTATCTAATTAGCTATGTTAATTAACACTAACTAACCTAACACTACTCAAGCAGGCGCCTGGCCCCACACGTCAGGGGAGGTCAAACCCCGGGCCGATCAGGTCAAACCTGCCGGCGACTTGTCGCCGGCGACGACAGAAACGGCGGGGCGGCTCGGGATTGCGATACAGGGAACCATTTTTCTTGGGGTTTGCGGCTACAGCGAGCTAGAAGACTCGCGCATCTAGTGGTGGTGGAGGCAGCAGCTGCGGTGGTCGGAATCGACAGCGGCGACCAAATCGGCGGCAGCCGGAGTTCGGGTGCAGGCGGTGGCGATGCTACGGTGCACTAGAGGAGAAATCGGAGGGTGCTACGTGCTCCTAGGGGTTCGCTGAGCACGCTGACGAGCTCCGTTGAGAGCTTGCGCGGCTGTGGCCACGGCTATGCCATGGCCGGCGGCGAGATGCTGCGGTCATGGTTGGGGATCGGGGCTAGAGCACGCGAGGGACGACGGGGAAAGGGGGAATCGGGTTAAAGGCTCACCGCGGAGCTGCAGGGATGGTTAGTGGGCTCGGGGGCGCGCCGGAGTGGCCGAATCGACGGAGGCATTCGACGGCCGTGGTCGGAGAAGAAGGCCGCAAGCGTCGTATTGGGGCCGTCCTGGCTCGTGTAGCTCGGAGAGGAGGGAGAGTAGGTGGCGGCGGCGCCTCTGAGGGCATCGGCGGGGCGACGCAGTGGCTGTGGCCACGGCGGCAACGAACGGCGGCGGCGGGTGTGTTCGGTCGCGGGAGGGAGAGAGAGCGGAGGGGGATAGGGACGGAGGGAGAAGTGGACGTGGCGCCAGGGAGGTGGGTGGCATCTCCAGGGGGTCGGGGGAGCGAGCAGAGAGGCAGGAGGAGGTGGAAGCAGGAGGTGGAGTACGGGCGCGCGCGCGTCGACACGCCGATGTCCTTCTGGCGAGGGAGGAAGACGACAGAGGGGGGGGGGGAAGCGGCGGTGGGCTGGGCCGGAACGGAAGCTGGGCCGGCTCTGCTGCAGGTGAGCGCCAGGTAAGTGGCTGGGCTTCTCTCTTTTATTTTTGTTTTTCTATTTATTTGCTCTGTTTTGACTTAGTTTATAAACCAAATCATTTTAATAAATCCTGAAAATAATTGTGGGCATTAACTGAATTATTATAGAGGCCCTCAACTATTTTCAGAATTGTTGGAGCATTTAAAAATATTAACAGTATTTAAATGCCCCAATTCAAATACAATATGGTTTACTCAAAAATCCAAAAATGTCTTGGAAAAATATCCATCATCTCTGGATACGGTTTTCACCCTTTTCCATTAATCATGAACATTTTTGCAAACCAATTTGGGTTCTTTGAAAATATTTTGAAGTTGAACCTATTTGCATTGCTTTGGTGCTAGGGCTTGGTCATCCCCATTTCAAATTTCATGAACTTTAAACATGATGCACACATGGAAGCAAGCATAGGTCAGGCCAGAACTAGGGATGTGACAGTCACCAAAATCTATCTATGGAGAAACCAGCAATGAGGGGAAGGAGAGTGCATCTACATACCCTTGTAGATCGCTAAGCGGAAGCGTTCAAGAGAACGGGGTTGAAGGAGTCGTACTCGTCATCATCCAAATCACCGGAGATCCTAGTGCCGAACGGACGGCACCTCCATGTTCAACACACGTACAACGCGGTGATGTCTCCCACGCCTTGATCCAGCAAGGAGAGAGGAAGAGGTTGAGGAAGACTCCATCCAGCAGCAGCACAACGGCGTGGTGGTGGTGGAGGAGCGTGGCAATCCTGCAGGGCTTCGCCAAGCACCGCGGGAGAGGAGGAGTACTTGGGAGAGGGGGAGGGCTGCGCCAGAACTTGTGGTGCGGCTGCCCTCCCACCCCCCACATATATATAGGGCAAGGGAGAGGGGGGCCGGCCCCCTCATATCCAATCTGAGGAGGGGGCGGCGACCAAGGGGGGGAGGAGTGCCTCCCAAGTCAAGTGGAGGCCCTCCCCCTTAGGGTTTCCCCCCTCCCATGCGCATGGGCCTTGGGGGGGCTGGTGCCCCTGGCCCATAAAGGCGAGGGCGCCCCCTTACATCCCATGCTACTGTATTGGACGTGGTGGAACAATTTCCGGACCTCCGGACCCCTCCGGAATCCTCCGGAACCTTCTGGAAGCTTCCCGGTACAATACCGAAAAAACCCGAACTTTTTCCGAAACCCGAACAACAACTTTCCATATATAAATCTTTACCTCCGGACCATTCCAGAACTCCTCGTGACGTCCAGAATCTCATCCGGGACTCCGAACAACATTCGGTAACCACATACAAACTTCCTTTATAACCCTAGCGTCATCGAACCTTAAGTGTGTAGACCCTACGGGTTCGGGAACCATGCAGACATGACCGAGACAACTCTCCGTCCAATAACCAACAGCGGGATCTGGATACCCATGTTGGCTCCCACGTGTTCCACGATGATCTCATCGGATGAACCATGATGTCAAGGACTCAATCGATCCCGTATACAATTCCCTTTGTCTAGCGGTATTGTACTTGCCCGAGATTCGATCGTCGGTATGCCGATACCTTGTTCAATCTCGTTACCGGCAAGTCTCTTTACTCGTTCTGTAACACATCATCCCGTGATCAACCCCTTGGTCACATTGTGCACATTATGATGATGTCCTACCGAGTGGGCCCAGAGATACCTCTCCGTGTACACGGAGTGACAAATCCCAGTCTCGATTCGTGCCAACCCAACAGACACTTTCGGAGATACCTATAGTGCACCTTTATAGCCACCCAGTTACGTTCTGACGTTTGGTACACCCAAAGCATTCCTACGGTATCCGGGAGTTGCACAATCTCATGGTCTAAGGAAAAGATACTTGACATTAGAAAAGCTTTAGCATACGAACTACACGATCTCTATGCTAGGCTTAGGATTGGGTCTTGTCCATCACATCATTCTCCTAATGATGTGATCCTGTTATCAGTGACATCCAATGTCCATGGTCAGGAAACCGTAACCATCTATTGATCAACGAGCTAGTCAATTAGAGGCTTACTAGGGACATGGTGTTGTCTATGTATCCACACATGTATCTGAGTTTCCTTTCAATACAATTATAGCATGGATAATAAACGATTATCATGAACAAGGAAATATAATAATAACTAATTTATTATTGCCTCTAGGGCATATTTCCAACAGTCTCCCACTTGCACTAGAGTCAATAATCTAGTTCACATTGCCATGTGATTAACACTCACAGGTCACATCGCCATGTGACCAACATTCAAAGAGTTTACTAGTGTCATTAAACTAGTTCACATCATCATGTGATTAAGACTCAATGAGTTCTGGGGTTTGATCATGTTTTGCTTGTGAGAGAGGTTTTAGTCAACGGGTCTGCAACATTCAGATCCGTATGTACTTCCACGCTCCACTTGGGGCTATTCCAAATGGTTGTTCCACTATACGTATCCGGTTTGCTACTCAGAGTCATTCGAATAGGTGTTAAAGCTTGCATCGACGTAACCCTTTACATCGAACTCTATAATCGAGAAACATATCCTTATTCCTCTAAGGATAATTTTAACCTTTGTCCAATGATCCATTCCTGGGTCATTCTTGTACCCCTTGACTGACTCATGGCAAGGCACATTTCCGGTGCGGTACACATCATAGCATACTATAGAGCCTACGTCTGAAGCATAGGGGACGACCTTTGTCCTTTCTCTCTCTTCTGCCGTGGTCGAGCTTTAAGTCTTAACTTCGTACCTTACTACTCAGGCAAGAACTCCTTCTTTGACTGATCCATCTTGAACACCTTCAAGATCATGTCAAGGTATGTGCTCATTTGAAAGTACTATTGAGCGTTTTTGATCTATCCTCATAGATCTTGATGCTCAATGTTCAAGTAGCTTAAACCAGGTTTTCTATTGATAAACACCTTTCAAATAACCCTATATGCTTTCCAGAAATTCTACATCATTTCTGATCAACAATATGTCAACAACATATACTCATCAGAAATTCTATAGTGCTCCCACTCACTTCTTTGGAAATACAAGTTTCTCATAAACTTTGTATAAATCCAAAATCTTTGATCATCTCATCAAAGCGTACGTTCCAACTCCGAGATGCTTACTCCAGTCATTAGAAGGATCGCTAGAGCTAGCATACCTTTTAGCATCCTTAGGATCGACAAAACCTTTCTGATTGTATCGCATACAACCTTTCCTTACGAAAACTAGTAAGGAAACTCGTTTTGACATCCATCTGCCAGATTTCATAAATGCAGCTTGTGCTAACATGATTCCGACGGACTTTAAGTATCGCTACGGATGAGAAAATCTCATCGTAGTCAACTCCTTGAACTTTTGAAACACTCTTCTCCACAAGTCGAGCTTCATAGATAGTGACATTACCATCCACGTCCATCTTCTTGTTAAAGATCCATTTATCTCAATGGCTTGCCGATCACCGGGCAAGTCAACCAAAGTCCATGCTTTGTTCTGATACATGGATCCTATCTCGGATTTCATGGCTTCTAACCATTTGTTGGAATTTGGGCCCACCATCGCTTCTCCATAGCTCGTAGGTCCATTGTTGTCTAGCAACATGACCTTCAAGACAGGATCACCGTACCACTCCGAAGCAGTACGCGTCCTTGTCATCCTACGAGGTTCGGTAGTGACTTGATCTGAAGCTTCATGATCACTATCATAAGCTTCCACTTCAATTGGTGTAGGTGCCACAGGAACAACTTCTGTGCCCTGCTACACACTAGTTGAAGTGACGGTTCAATAACCTCATCAAGTCTCCACCATCCTCCCACTCAACTTTCCGAGACAAACTTTTCCTCGAGAAAGGACCCGATCCAAGAAACAATCCTTATTGCTTTCGGATCTGAATTAGGAGGTATACCCAATTGTTTTGGGTGTCCTATAAATATGCATTTTATCCGCTTTGGGTTCGAGCTTATCAACCTGAAAATTTTTCACATAAGCATCGCAGCCCCAAACCTTTAAGAAATGACAACTTAGGTTTCTCTAAACCATAGTTCATATGGTGTCATCTCAATGGAATTACGTGGTGCCCTATTTAAAGTGAATGTGGTTGTCTCTAATGCCTAACCCATGAATAATAGTGGTAATTCGATAAGAGACATCATGGTACGCACCATATCCAATAGGGTGCAACTATGATGTTTGGACACACCATCACACTATGGTGTTCCAGGCGGTATTAGTTGTGAAACAATTTCCACAATGTCTTAATTGTGTGCCAAAACTCGTAACTCAGATATTCATCTCTATGATCATATCATAGACATTCTATCCTCTTGTCACGAAGATCTTAAACTTTGCTCTGAAATTACTGGAACCATTCAATAATTCAGACTTGTGTTTCATCGAGTAAATATACTCAACATCTACTCTAATCATCTGTGAAGTAAGAACATAACGATATTCACTGCATGCCTCAGCACTCATTGGACTGCACACATCAAAATGTGTTGCTTCCAACAAGTTGCTATCTTGTTCCATTTTACTGAAACCGAGGCTTTTCAGTCATCTTGCCTATGTGGTATGATTTGCATATCTCAAGTGATTCAAAATCAAGTGAGTCCAAACGATCCATCTGCATGGAGTTTCTTCATGCGTATACACCAATAGACATGGTTCACATGTCTCAAACTTTTCAAAAAACGAGTGAGTCCAAAGATCCATCAACATGGAGCTTCTTCATGCGTTTTATACCAATATGACTTACATGGCAGTGCCACAAGTAAGTGGTACTATCATTACTATCTTATATCTTTTGGCATGAAAATGTGTATCACTACTATCGAGATTCAATAAACCATTCCTTTAGGTGCAAGACCACTGAAGGTATTATTCAAATAAATAGAGTAACCATTATTCTCCGTAAATGAATAACCGTATTGCAACAGACATAATCCAATCATGTCTATGCTCAACGCAAACACCAAATGACAATTATTCAGGTTTAATACTAATCTTGATGGTAGAGGGAGCGTGTGACGTTTGATCACATCAAACTTGGAAACACTTCCAACATATATCGTCAGCTCACCTTTAGCTAGTCTCCGTTTATTCCGTAGCTCTTTTATTTTCAGTTACTAACACTTAGCAACTGAACCGGTATCTTAATACCCTGGTGCTACTAGGAGTACTAGTAAAGTACACATTAACATAATGTATATCCAATATACTTCTATCGTCCTTGCCAGCCTTCTCATCTACCAACTATCTAGGGTAATACTGCTCCAGTGGTTGTTCCCCTTATTACAGAAGCACTTAGTCTCGGGTTTAGGTTCAACCTTGGGTTTCTTCACTGGAGCAGCAGCTGATTTGTCGTTTCATGAAGTATCCCTTCTTGCCCTTGCCCTTCTTGAAACTAGTGGTTTCACCAACCATCAACAATTGATGCTCCTTCTTGATTTCTACGTTCGCGGTGTCAAACATCGTGAATACCTCAAGGATCATCATATCTATCCCTGATATGTTATAGTTCATCACGAAGCTCTAGCAGCTTGGTGGCAACGACTTTGGAGAAACATCACTATCTCATCTGGAAGATCAACTCCCACTCGATTCAAGTGATTGTTGCACTCAGACAATCTGAGCACAAGCACAACAATTGAGCTTTTCTCCCTTAGTTTGCAGGCTAAGGAAATCATCGGAGGTCTCATACCTCTTGACGTGGGCACGAGCCTGAAATCCCAATTTCAGCCCTCGAAACATCTCATATGTTCCGCGACGTTTCGAAAACGTCTTTGGTGCCTCAACTCTAAACCGTTTAACTGAACTATCACGTAGTTATCAAAACGTGTATGTCTGATGTTCGCAACATCCACAAACGACATTTGGGGTTTAGCACACTGAGTGGCGCATTAAGGACATAAGCTTTCTACTGTCCGCATAATTGCTACTGTCAACTTTCGACTATATTTTCTCTAGGAACAAATCTAAATACTGGAACTAAAACACGAGCTTACGACATAATTTGCAAAGATCTTTTGACTATGTTCAGGATAATTAAGTTCATCTCATGAACTCCCACTCAGATAAACATCCCTCTAGTCATCTAAGTGATTACATGATCCGAGTCAACAAGGCCGTGTCCGATCATCACGTGAGACGGACTAGTCATCATCGGTGAACATCTTCATGTTGATCGTATCTACTATACGACTCATGCTCGACCTTTCGGTCTCTGTGTTCCGAGGCCATGTATGTACATGCTAGGCTCGTCAAGTTAACCCTAAGTGTTTTGCATGTGTAAATATGTCTTACACTCGTTGTATGTGAACGTAAGAATCCATCACACCCGATCATCACGTGGTGCTTAGAAGCGACGAACTTTAGCAACGGTGCACAGTTAGGGGAGAACACTTCTTGAAATTGTTGTAAGGGATCATCTTATTTACTACCGTCGTTCTAAGTAAACAAGATGCATAAACATGATAAACATCACATGCAATCAAATAGTGACATGATATGGCCAATATCATTTTGCTCCTTTTGATCTCCATCTTCGGGGCTCCGTGATCATCATCGTCACCGGCATGACACCATGATCTCCATCATCATGATCTCCATCATCGTGTCTTCATGAAGTTGTCTCCCCAACTATTACTTCTACTACTATGGCTACCGGTTAGCAATAAAGTAAAGTAATTACATGGTGTTGTTCAATGACACGCAGGTCATACAATAAATAAAGACAACTCCTATGGCTCCTGCCAGTTCGTGAATCCTATTACAAGAACATGATCAATCTCATACATCACATATCATTCATCACATTCTTCTTGGCCATATCACATCACAAAGCATACCCTGCAAAAACAAGTTAGACGTCCTCTAATTGTTGTTTGCATGTTTTACGTGGCTGCTATGGGTTTCTAGCAAGAACCTTTCTTACCTACGCAAAACCACAATGTGATATGCCAATTGCTATTTACCCTTCATAAGGACCCTTTTCATCGAATCCGTTCCGACTAAAGTGGGAGAGACTAGAACCCGCTAGCCACCTTATGCACCAAGTGCATGTCAGTCGGTGGAACCTGTCTCACGTAAGAGTACGTGTAAGGTCGGTCCGGGCCGCTTCATCCCACAATACCATTGAAACAAGATTGGACTAGTAACGGTAAGCATATTGAACAACATCAACGCCCACAACTACTTTGTGTTCTACTCGTGCAAAGAATCTATGAAATAGACCTAGCTCATGATGCCACTGTTGGGGAATGTAGCAGAAATTCAAAATTTTCCTACGTGTCACAAAGATCTATCTATGGAGAAACCAACAACGAGGGGAAGGAGAGTGCATCTACATACCCTTGTAGATTGCTAAGCGGAAGCGTTCAAGAGATCGGGGTTGAAGGAGTCGTACTCGTCGTGATCCAAATCACCGGAGATCCTAGTGCCAAACGGACGGCACCTTCGCGTTCAACACACGTACAGCCCAGTGATGTCTCCCACGCCTTGATCCAGCAAGGAGAGAGGGAGAGGTTGAGGAAGACTCCATCCAGCAGCAGCACAACAGCATGGTGGTGGTGGAGGAGCGTGGCAATCCTGCAGGGCTTCGCCAAGCACCGCGGGAGAGGAGGAGTACTTGGGAGAGGGGGAGGGCTGCGCCATAACTTATGGTGCGGTGCCCTCCCACCCCCCACATATATATAGGGGCAAGGGAGAGGGGGGCCGGCCCCCTCAGATCCAATCTGAGGAGGGGGCGGCGGCCAAGGGGGGGAGGAGTGCCTCCCAAGTCAAGTGGAGGCCCTCCCCCTTAGGGTTTCCCCCCTCCCATGCGCATGGGCCTTGGGGGGGCTGGTGCCCCTGGACCATAAAGGCTAGGGCGCCCCCTTACAGCCCATGCTACTGTATTGGACGTGTTGGAACATTTTCCGGACCTCCGGACCCCTCCGGAATCCTCCGGAGCCTTCTGGAAGCTTCCCGGTACAATACCGAAAAAACCCGAACTTTTTCCGGAATGCGAACAACAACTTTCCATATATAAATCTTTACCTCCGGACCATTCCGGAACTCCTCGTGACATTCGGGATCTCATCCGGGACTCCGAACAACATTCGGTAACCACATACAAACTTCCTTTATAACCCTAGCGTCATCGAACCTTAAGTGTGTAGACCCTACGGGTTCGGGAACCATGCAGACATGACCGAGACAACTCTCCGTCCAATAACCAACAGCGGGATCTGGATACCCATGTTGGCTCCCACGTGTTCCACGATGATCTCATCGGATGAACCATGATGTCAAGGACTCAATCGATCCCGTATACAATTCCCTTTGTCTAGCGGTATTGTACTTGCCCGAGATTCGATCGTCCGTATGCCGATACCTTGTTCAATCTCGTTACCGGCAAGTCTCTTTACTCGTTCCGTAACACATCATACTGTGATCAACCCCTTGGTCACATTGTGCACATTATGATGATGTCCTACTGAGTGGGCCCAGAGATACCTCTCTGTTTACACGGAGTGACAAATCCCAGTCTCGATTCGTGCC
The DNA here is from genome assembly GCF_018294505.1 of Triticum aestivum. Taxonomy (NCBI): domain Eukaryota; kingdom Viridiplantae; phylum Streptophyta; class Magnoliopsida; order Poales; family Poaceae; genus Triticum; species Triticum aestivum. The sequence goes on from NC_057810.1 coordinate 100,250,413, forward strand.
AACCAAACAGACACTTTCGGAGATACCTGTAGTGCACCTTTATAGCCACCCAGTTATGTTGTGACGTTTGGTACTCCCAAAGCATTCCTACGGTATCCGGGAGTTGCACAATCTCATGGTCTAAGGAAAAGATACTTGACATTAGAAAAGCTTTAGCATACGAACTACACGATCTCTATGCTAGGCTTAGGATTGGGTCTTGTCCATCACATCATTCTCCTAATGATGTGATCTCGTTATCAGTGACATCCAATGTCCATGGTCAAGTAACCGTAACCATCTATTGATCAACGAGCTAGTCAATTAGAGGCTTACTAGGGACATGGTGTTGTCTATGTATCCACACATGTATCTGAGTTTCCTTTCAATACAATTATAGCATGGATAATAAACGATTATCATGAACAAGGAAATATAATAATAACTAATTTATTATTGCCTCTAGGGCATATTTCCAACACTGAGCACCATGATGTGTGCAACTAGAGTTACAGACCTAGTTTGATGGGGAGTTGGGGCAGGTAATTACCTGGACGATGAGGCCCCTGAGTGCTGCCTATAGGGCCAGGAGGTGGAGGATGTCCTTGAGGGTTGACATCATCTATATCCAGAACAGGAAAAAACAAGTTAGTTGTGTTATCTCGATGCTTGAACTAACACAACATGTGCAACTAGGTAGCCTGTTTCTGTGCAACTGGCCACCATGATGTGTGCAACTGAAGTTACACACCTAGTTAGATCAGGAGTTGGGGCAGGTAATTACCTGGATAATGAGCCCCCTGATTGCTGCCTGGAGGTGGAGGAGGTCCTCAAGGGTTGCCATCATCTGATGGCCCCGTGGCAGTAGTCCGTTTTTTTCTTTTTATTGGACTTGTTTAGGTGGCCGATCTCGGTACGTGCTGCATGCATATGCTTGTATACAATAGCTTGTGATGGATCAAAACCACTCGCAAACTTTGCTAGTTTCTGAAAATCGTATATCATGTTCCTCTCCCTTATCTGCTTCTTTGACTGAGGAGGCATTTCATCTAGTTGCTCATAACCAGTCCCTGGTGCACTAGGTACAACAGTAGGTGTCCACCGTCTTAGCAGGTACCTTTCCGATATGACATCAACTCCAATATGGGTGAACACCTTGAGGATGTGGCAACAGAGGATGCCGTCCTTGTCCATTTGATAGCACTCACACAAATAGGAACCCTCCTCCACCCTTGCCTGCACCAAGTAGTTTCGAGAACCATATTTGGCAACAAATTCCTGGTTCGGTCTGAGGTCAAATATATCAGCACCAACTTGGAATGCATTATAACATCCAATCAGCTCAAACTCTTCTCTGAACTTGCGGTAAAGGTCCCTAGTATAAGTTCTGTAAGCTTGCTTCTCTATTTGGAAGTTGGACCACAGCTCAATCTCAAGGTGTTCTGTCCTGTAATCATTGCAGCCTTCCTTGGCAAGGATGTGGTTCTGGATTTTTTTTCATATTGCTTGATGAAGTTCAACATTGAGTTGTGTGGGTTCAGATATCTTTTCAGGACGGCGTTGAACCCCTCACTACGCTGTGTAGACTGTAGGAATGGGAAGAACCTGTGCTTGAAGTAGCACGGCACCCAAGTTGACCTGTATTCGTACAACTTCTCAAAGTGTGTGTGTGTCATAGCCTCATACTTCACCATTAACTCAGCCCAATTCTGCTTAAACTCGTCTATAGTGAAGCTGAAGTCAACACACTTGTTGAAATCATCAGAGAGTCCTGGATTCCGGCACAGCAGCCAACCAACTTTTTCCTGAGCCTTTTTCATGATGTGCCATCAACAACAGCGGTGCACGGTGGTTGGAAAGATGCTCTGTATTGACTGCCTCATTGCACCATCCTGATCGGCGATGAAGTTGTTAGGAGGTTTGCCATCCATAGCCTCTAGGAATGCTCCAAAGACCAAGTCAAAGCTCGATGCCAACTCCTGCCTCACAAACGCGCAACCCAGCATGAAAGATTGGCCATGCCAGTTTATTCCTATGAAGGGCGTGAACGGCATATTGAACATGTTGGTCATGTTGGTGGTGTCAAACGATATGCAATTGTGGTACGCCTCCGCATAAGCTTTTCGAGCTAAGCCATCCACCCAAAATATGTTGACAACTCTGTCCTCTTCATCATATTTCACCTTATAGAAGAAGTCTGGATCGGTTTTTTGTATATCCTTGAAGTGCGCAATTGTCTCAATCAGATCACCCTCCTTTGTGTCATCTCTACGGAAACTTGTACAAAGATTTGTTATTGCCTTTGGTCCGGATCGCACCATCATCTCAGATCCATAGAACTCTGCCATTACATGCATCATACGTCCTGCATAATACAAAAACAAATAGTGTATCCCGTTTTTAGTTGCACGAATACGCACATCCAGCTGCTCAGTAATAGGACATGTGTTGGCACAGAAGATAATCACAGGAAATGGACACCTAGCTGCATCTTTTTTAAAAACACTTTTGCACTTTTTGCATACAGGACATTGTTTATTTGCATAGTAAAGACAATCTAGTTGCACAACAAGCACCAAAAGTGAAGTCATTTCAGTTGCACACCAGTTGGACACCAGTTGCACAGTTAAGTCATTTCAGTTGCACAGTAGTACCGTAACAGTTGCACACTGGTCTGCCTAGAGGAAAACTTAATTCTTTAAGGGATATAGAAAAACACCTGTAGTCAAGTTGCAGTTATACAAGATGCGGAGAAACTCCTTTTCATCAGGTGAGATGCCTTGGTGGGATCTCAAATATTTGGATAATGAAGGTTTGTTCACGAGCGGATGATTGTGGTCATGAACAAAGTGTGTCACCTCCCATCGCCCATCTATCAGCTTCACCAACATTTTCGCTTTGCACTGAGTCTGCATTATTGTCTCGCATTTGCGCTTCTTCTTCTTCTTACTAGTACCAGCCTCCTCTTCAGCAAATATTGGAGGTTCTTCTTCCATCTCCTCATCACTGTCAACAGATTTTGGATCTGGAATAGGGTCCAGGACAGGAGGAGACTCAGCTCCTCCATCATCAGCTTTGGGCTTCCTGAACTTGTTGCAGCAAAACTGTTGTTTTGTCAATTCATTGGTGCGGGGTGTCCGTCTAGATGTGTTCATCTTGATAGAGAAACCCATCCGTAGTGCGTAGCTGTTGTAGTGATCCTTAGCAATTTGAAGGTTGTCAAACCTCATGCAAACATTGGGTTCCATAGGTTGAGAACCAACCTCATCCTCTCCTTCTTCTTCTTGCATAGCTCCATCAACAGCCCCAGCTCCTAGCTCAGTCCTGGTTGGACCAGGAACATTTGCCTCAGTTCCCGTGTCATCTAGAGTATGGCTGTCTGACTACAAAGACACCACTACAGGGGCACCACGGGTTGATGGCTGGCCTGCCACATTGTCATGGCCCATAGGGTTTCCACCATGACTTGCCTCCGTGTAGTAAACACATCGAACATTTTCTATCCAGTTTCCTTGTGGTATGCTGGGTTGCTGCTGATCCGTATCATGAGGAAGCTCATTGAGATCAGGAGGCAACTCATTGAGATCAAGCATTTTTTTTCCTTTTTTTGATGCTGCCACACACTCACTTCACATATAAAAAAGAAGAAAGTGATGTCATCAATTGTTAATCATAGAAAAGATTGTTTCAAACAACCTAAAAACTTAGTAAATAGGCAGTTGCACACCATTTTATGACAATTTTAGTTCCAAAAGAACATGTTAGTTGCACACAGTTGTTATGTTAGTTGCACAGTTTACAGTAAATAGTTGGCAAGAACTTGACTTCTTTTTACCACAGAGTTTTCTGACTTTTTCCTCTGCTTTTGTTACAATGATCCGCAGGGTTTCCGTTGGCAAGGAACTTATTCAGATTTTGCTGCACATAATTGGGACACAATTTGATGCTACTTTTTCAGATGCAAAATCCAGGTGAAAGAATAAACAAGAATTTGAGGACAAACTATAGATATATGTTTTTCGTCGTCGTTTCTGTTTCTACTTCCAGTATATTTGAACATATTTTTACACTATAGCTTTTCAATATGTGTGCTACCAGAATATATGTGTGGAACAAGCAATATATGTGTGACTACTTTAATGTGGTTTTATGGCTTCAATAACCTTGTTTATTTATCTGTCGCACATATTGCTGCAGAAGTTGCTGTACTGCAGTTTTTTAGTTTTGGCTAGAATAGATCTTTGAGTTGGCCAGGATGCATATATCAGTTGGCCAGCATGCAAATTTAGTTTGACAGTCAATGTGTTCAGTTTTTGCTAGAATAGATATTTCAATTTCCCAGGATGCATATGTCAGTTGCCAGCATGCATGTTCAGTTGCACAGTCCATGTATTCAGTTGGATAGAGTACATGTTTCAATTTTCCTAGGATGCATATATCAGTTGGCTAGCATGCATGTTCAGTTGCACAACCAATGTGTTCACTTGGCTAAAATAGATGTTTCAATTTTCATGGATCCATATATCATTTTGGCCAGGATGCATGTTCTATTGCACAACCAATGTATTTAGCTGGCTAGAATAGATATTTCAGTTGGCCAGGATGCATATATCAGCATGCCCAGGATGCATGTTCTGTTGTACAGTCAATGTGTTTAGCTGGCTATAATAGACATTTCAGTTGGCCAGGATGCATATATCAGTTGGCCAGCTGATGTCTACTACACAACCTTCTTCTTGTAGACGTTGTTGGGCCTGCAAGTGCATAGGTTTGTAGGACAGTAGCAAATTTCCCTCAAGTGGATGACCTAAGGTTTATCAATCCGTAGGAGGCATAGGATGAAGATGGTCTCTCTCAAGCAACCCTGCAACCAAATAACAAAGAGTCTCTTGTGTCCCCAACACACCCAATACAATGGTAAATTGTATAGGTGCACTAGTTCGGCGAAGAGATGGTGATACAAGTGCAAAATAGATAGTAGATATAGGTTTTTGTAATCTGAAATAATAAAAACAGCAAGGTAACTAATGATAAAAGTGAGCGTAAACGGTATTGCAATGATAGGAAACAAGGCCTAGGGTTCATACTTTCACTAGTGCAAGTTCTCTCAACAATAATAACAAAGGTAGATCATATAACAAGCCCTCAACATGCAACAAAGAGTCACTCCGAAGCCACTAATAGTGAAGAACAAACGTAGAGATTATGGTAGGGTACGAAACCACCTCAAAGTTATTCTTTCGGATCAATCTATAAAAGAGTTTGTACTAGAATAACACCTTAAGATACAAATCTACCAAAACCCTAATGTCACCTAGATACTCCATTGTCACCTCAAGTATCCGTGGGCATGATTATATGATATGCATCACACAATCTCAGATTCATCCAACCAACACAAAGTACTTCAAAGAGTGCCCCAAAGTTTCCACCGGAGAGTCAAGAATGTGTGCCAACCCCTATGCATAGGTTCCCAATGTCACGAAACCCGCAACTTGATCACAAAAACATACATCAAGTGGCACATGATATCCCATTGTCACCACGGATAATCACGACAAGACGTACATCAAGTGTTCTCATAAAGACTCAATCCGATAAGATAACTTCACAGGGGAAACTCAATTCATCACAAGAGAGTAGAGGGGGAGAAACATCATAAGATACAACTACAATAGCAAAGCTCAGGATACATCGAGATAGTGCCATAGAGGGAACACGAGAGAGAACACGAGAGAGAGATCAAACACATAGCTACTGGTACATACCCTCAGCCCCGAGGGTGAACTACTCCCTCCTCGTAATGGATAGCACCGGGATGATGAAGATAGCCAAGGGTGCCGGAACGGGCTCCCGAGAGGTTTTTGGTGGCTACAGAGGCTTGCAGCGGCGGAACTCCCGATCTATCTTCTGTTCTGGAAGTTTTTCGATACATAGGTATATATGGGTGAAAGAAGTATGTCGGTGGACCGAAGGGGGGGCCACGAGGTAGGGGGCACGCCCTAGGGGGTGGGCGCGCCCCCACCCTCGTGGGCACCTCCCTTCTTCCCTGACATGCACTCCAAGTCCATCGGATGGCTTTCCTTCCAAAAATAACTTCTCTAGTTGATTTCGTTCCGTTTTGACTCCGTCTGATATTCCTTTTCCTCGAAACACTAAAATAGGCATAAAACAACAAATTTGGGCTGGGCCTTCGGTTAATAGGTTAGTCCCAAAAATAATATAAAAGTGGATAATAAAGCCCAATATTGCCTAAAACAGTAGATAATATAGCATGGAGCAATCTAAAATTATAGATACGTTGGAGACGTATCAAGCATCCCCAAGCTTAATTCCTGCTCGTCCTCAAGTAGGTAAATGATAAAAAAGAATTTTTGATGCGGAGTGCTACTTGGCATAATTTCAATGTAATTCTTCTTACTTGTGATGTGAATATTTAGATCTGAAAGATTCAAGAGAAAAGTTTAATATTGACATAAAAAATAATAATACTTCAAGCATACTAATCAAAGCAATTATGTCTTCTCAAAATAACATTGCTAAAGAAAGTTATCCCTACAAAATCATATAGTCTGGCTATCCTCCATCTTCCCCACACAAATATTTAAATCATGCACAACCCCGATGACAAGCCAAGCAATTGTTTCATACTTATGACATTCTCAAAACTTTTTCAATCTTCACGCAATACATGAGCGTGAGCCATGGATATATCACTATATGTGGAATAGAATGGTGGTTGTGGAGAAGACAAAAAGAGGGAAGATAGTCTCACATCAACTAGGCGTATCAACGGTCTATGGAGATGCCCATCAATAGATATCAATGTAAGTGAGTAGGGATTGCCATGCAACGGATGCACTAGAGCTATAAGTATATGAAAGCTCTACAAAAGAAACTAAGTGGGTGTGCATCCAACTCGCTTGCTCATGAAGACCTAGGGCACTTTGAGGAAGCCCATCACTGGAATATACAAGCCAAGTTCTATAATGAAAAATTCCCACTAGTATATGAAAGTGACAAAATGAGAGACTCTCTATCATGAAGATCTTGGTGCTACTTTGAAGCACAAGTGTGGTAAAATGATAGTAACATTGTCCCTTCTCTCTTTTTCTCTCATTTTTTTATTTGGGACTTTCTCTTTTTTTTGGCCTCTTTTTTTCGTCCGGAGTCTCATCCCGACTTGTGGGGGAATCATGGTCTCCATCATCCTTTCCTCACGTGGGACAATGCTCTAATAATGATGATCACCACACTTTTATTTTTCAACTCAACAATTACAACTCGATACTTAGAACAAAGTATAACTCTATATGAATGCCTCCGGCGGTGTACCGGGATATGCAATGAATCATGAATGACATGTACGAAAGAATTATGAACGGTGGATTTGCCACAAATACGATGTCAACTACATGATCATGCTAGCAATATGACAATGATGGAGCGTGTCATAATGAATGGAACGGTGGAAAGTTGCATGGAAATATATCTCGGAATGGCTGTGGAAATACCATGATAGGTAGGTATGGTGGCTGTTTTGAGGAAGGTATATGGTGGGTGTATGATACCAGCGAAAAGTGTGCGGTATTAGAGAGGCTAGCAAAGGTGGAAGGATGGGAAAAAGTGCGTAAAATCCATGGACTCAACATTAGTCATAAAGAACTCATATACTTATTACAAAAATCTATAAGTTATCAAAGCAAAGTATTACACGCATGCTCCTAGGGGGATAGATTGGTAGGAAAACACCATCGCTCGTCCCCGACCGCCACTCATAAGGAAGACAATAAATAAATAAATCATGCTTCGAGTTCATCACGTAACGGTTCACCATACGTGCATGCTACGAGAATCACAAACTTCAACACAACTATTCTTTAAATTCACAACTACTCAACTAGCATGACTTTAATATCACCATCTTCATATCTCAAAACAATTATCAAGCATCAAACTTATCTTAGTATTCAACGCACTCAAAATAAAGTTCCACATATCTTGAATACCAAGTATATTAACATTAAGAAAATTACCATGATATTAATGACTCTCAAAATAATCTAAGTGAAGCATGAGACTTCATCTATTTCTACAAAATATAACCACTGTGCTCTAAAAGATATAAGTGAAGTACTAGAGCAAATGACAAACTACTCCAAAAGATATAAGTGAAGATCAATGAGTATCTAAATAATTATGCAACTATGCAAAGACTCTCTCTCATTCAATAATTTCAGATCTTGATACTTTATTCAAACAGCAAGCAAAGCTAAATAAAACTACATGGCAAGGATAGCACAACTCATGTGAAGAAGCAACGATACTAACCGATAGTTGTTGAAGAAGAAAGGTGGGATGCCTATCGGGGTATCCCCAAGCTTAGATGCTTGAGACTTCTTGAAATATTATCTCGGGGTGCCTTGGGCATCCCCAAGCTTGAACTTTTGTGTCTCCTTAATTCCTCTCATATCATGGTTTCTCTTTTTATCAAAAGCTTCATTTTCTACTGTAACAAATCACTAAAATTGTAACAAATCACTAAAATTGTTATTCAATACTAAATGTCTCTGCATATTTAATACTCCTATCTTCAAATAGAATCATTAAACAAGCAAACATATGCAAACAATGCAAACATAACAGCAATCTGCCAAAACAGTACAGTCTATAAAGAATGCAAGAGTATCAATACTTCCCTAACTCCAAAAATTATGAAATAAAATTACCAATGTAGTAAATTTATCATAGCTCATCATGCAAAAAGTTTCAACATTATATCATGCTCTGACTTTTCTAGGGAATTTTTGGAACAGCGGTGAACTTTCTGTTTTCAAACAGCAACATGTATACTAGCAAAATAAGCATGTCAAAGGCTATCCTTGACTTTTTTTATTGAAACTAAAGATGCAAAACATTATTCTAAATAACAGCAAGCTAATACTTAACAAATAAAATGACGCTCCAAGCAAAACACATATCATGTGGTGAATAAAAATATAGCTCCAAGTAAAGTTACCAATGAACGAATACGAAAGAGGGGATGCCTTCCGGGGAATCCCCAAGCTTAGGCTCTTGGATGTCCTTGAATATTACCTTGGCGTGCCATGGGCATCCCCAAGCTCAGGCTCTTTGCCACTCCTTATTCCATAGTCCATCGAATCTTTACCCAAAACATGAAAACTTCACAACACAAAACTTAACAGAAAACTCGTAAGCTCCGTTAGCGAAAGAAAACAAAACACCACTTGAAGGTACTGTAATGAACTCATTATTTATTTATATTGGTGTTAGACCTACTGTATTCCAACTTCTCTATGGTTTATAAACTATTTTACTAGCCATAGATTCATCAAAATAAGCAAACAACACATAGAAAACAGAATCTGTCAAAAAAAGAACAGTTTGTAGTAATCTGTATCAAACGTATAATTCTGGAACTCCAAAAATCCTACCAAGTTAGGAAGTCCTAAGAAATTCGTGTACCAATCAAGAGCAAAAAGAATCAGATCAAAAGCACGTTCCTGTGAATTAAAAAAACTAATATAGTGGGTGAAAAAGTTTCTGATTTTCAGCAGGATCAACACAACTATCACCGTAAGCTATCCTAAAGGTCTTACTTGGCACTTTATTGAAACAAAAGCTATAAAACATGATTACTACATTAGCATAATCATGTGGACACACAAAAACAGTAAGGATAAATATTGGGTTGTCTCCCAACAAGCGCTTTTCTTTAATGCCTTTTAGCTAGGCATGATGATGACAATGATGCTCACATAAAAGATAAGAATTGAAACATAACAAGAGCATCATGAAGCATATGACTAGAACTTTTAAGTCTAACCCACTTCTTATGAATAGGGATTTTGTGAGCAAACAACTTATGGGAACAATAATCAACAAGCATAGGAAGGTAAAACAAGCATAGCTTCAAGATTTTAAGCACATGGAGAGGAAACTTGATATTATTGCAATTCCTACAAGCATATATTCCTCCCTCATAATAATTTTCAGTAGCATAATGAATGAACTAAACAATATAACCAGCACCTAAAGCATTCTTTTCATGATCTACAAGCATAGAAATTTTACTACTCTCCTCATAAGCAAAATTCTTCTCATGAATAGTAGTGGGAGCAAACTCAACAAAATAACTATCATGTGATTGAAAATTAAGATCAAGATGACAAGTTTCATGGTTATAATTATTCTTTAAAGCATACGTGTCATCACAATAATCATCATAGATAGGAGGCATGCTTTCATCATAGTAATTTTGCTCATCAAAGCTTGGGGGACAAAATATATCATATTCATCAAACATAGCTTCCCCAAGCTTGTGGCTTTGCATATCATTAGCATCATGGATATTCAAGGAATTCATACTAACAACATTGCAATCATGCTCATCATTCACATATTTCATGCCAATCATTCTATGTAATTCTTCTTCTAGCACTTGAGCACAATTTTCCTTTCCATCATTCTCACGAAAGATATTAAAAAGACGGAACGTATGAGACAAACTCAACTCCATTTTTTGTAGTTTTCTTTAATAAACTAAACTAGTGATAAAACAAGAAACAAAAAGATTCAATTGCAAGATCTAAAGATATACCTTCAAGCGCTAACCTCCCCAGCAATGGCGCCAGAAAAGAGCTTGATGTCTACTACACAACATTCTTCTTGTAGACGTTGTTGGGCCTGCAAGTGCACAGGTTTGTAGGACAGTAGCAAATTCCCTCAAGTGGATGACCTAAGTTTTATCAATCCGTAGGAGGCGTAGGATGAAGATGGTCTCTCTCAAGCAACCCTGCAAGCAAATAACAAAGAGTCTCTTGTGTCCCCAACACACCCAATACAATGGTAAATTGTATAGGTGCACTAGTTCGGCGAAGAGATGGTGATACAAGTGCAAAATAGATAGTAGATATAGGTTTTTGTAATATGAAATAATAAAAACAGCAAGGTAACTAATGATAAAAGTGAGCGTAAACGGTATTGCAATGATAGGAAACAAGGCCTAGGGTTCATACTTTCACTAGTGCAAGTTCTCTCAACAATAATAACATAGGTAGATCATATAACAAGCCCTCAACATGCAACAAAGAGTCTCTCCGAAGCCACTAATATCGAAGAACAAACGTAGAGATTATGGTAGGGTACGAAACCACCTAAAAGTTATTCTTTCGGATCAATCTATAAAAGAGTTCGTACTAGAATAACACCTTAAGATACAAATCAAAAACCTAATGTCACCTAGATACTCCATTGTCACCTCAAGTATCCATGGGCATGATTATACGATATGCATCACACAATCTTAGATTCATCCAACCAACACAAAGTACTTCAAAGAGTGCCCCAAAGTTTCTACCGGAGAGACAAGAACGTGTGCCAACCCCTATGCATAGGTTCCCAATGTCACGAAACCCGCAACTTGATCACCAAAACATACATCAAGTGGGACATGATATCCCATTGTCACAACAGTTAATCACGGCAAGAAGTACATCAAGTGTTCTCATAAAGACTCAATCTGATAAGATAACTTCACAGGGGAAACTCAATTCATCACAAGAGAGTAGAGGGGGAGAAACATCATAAGATACAACTACAATAGCAAAGCTCAGGATACATCGAGATAGTGCCATAGAGGGAACACGAGAGAGAGAGAGAGATCAAACACATAGCTACTGGTACATACCCTCAGCCCCGAGGGTGAACTACTCCCTCCTCATCATGGATAGTGCTAGGATGATGAAGATAGCCACGAGTGATGGGATCCCACTCCGGCAGGGTGCCGGAACGGGCCCCCAAGAGGTTTTTGGTGGCTACAGAGGCTTGCGGCGGCGGAACTCCCGATCTATCTTCTGTTCTAGAAGTTTTTCGATACGTAGGTATATATGGGTGAAAGAAGTACGTCGGTGGACCGAAGGGGGGGCCACGAGGAAGGGGGTGCGCCCCCACCCTCGTGGGCACCTCCCTTCTTCCCTGACGTGCACTCCAGGTCCATCGGATGGCTTTCCTTCCAAAAATAACTTCTCCAGTTGATTTCGTTCTGTTTTGACTCCGTCTGATAAACACTGAAATAGGCATAAAACAGCAAATCTGGGCTGGGCCTTCGGTTAATAGGTTAGTCCAAAAAATAATATAAAAGTGGATAATGAAGCCCAATATTGCCTAAAACAGTAGATAATATAGCATGGAGCAATCAAAATATATAGATACGTTGGAGACATATCAAGCATCCCCAAGCTTAATTCCTGCTCGTCCTCGAGTAGGTAAATGATAAAAAAGAATTTTTGATGCGGAGTGCTACTTGGCATAATTTCAATCTAATTCTTCTTACTTGTGATATGAATATTTAGAACTGAAAGATTCAAGAGAAAAGTTTAATATTGACATAAAAATAATAATACTTCAAGCATACTAATCAAAGCAATTATGCCTTCTCAAAATAATATTGCTTAAGAAAGTTTCCCTACAAAATCATATAGTCTGGCTATCCTCCATCTTCCCCACACAAATATTTAAATCATGCACAACCCCGATGACAAGCCAAGCAATTGTTTCATACTTATGACATTCTCAAAACTTTTTCAATCTTCACGCAATACATGAGCGTGAGCCATGGATATAGCACTATATGTGGAATAGAATGGTGGTTGTGGAGAAGACAAAAAGAGGGAAGATAGTCTCACATCAACTAGGTGTATCAACGGGCTATGGAGATGCCCCTCAATAGATATCAATGTGAGTGAGTAGGGATTGCCATGCAACGGATGCACTAGAGCTATAAGTAAATGAAAGCTCTACAAAAGAAACTAAGTGGGTGTGCATCCAACTCGCTTGCTCACGAAGAGCTAGGGCACTTTGAGGAAGCCCATCATTGGAATATACAAGCCAAGTTCTATAATGAAAAATTCCCACTAGTATATGAAAGTGACAAAATGAGAGACTCTCTATCATGAAGATCTTGGTGCTACTTTGAAGCACAAGTGTGGTAAAATGATAGTAACATTGTCCCTTCTCTCTTTTTCTCTCATTTTTTATTTGGGCCTTTCTCTTTTTTTTGGCCTCTTTTTTTCGTCCAGAGTCTCATCCCGACTTGTGGGGGAATCATGGTCTCCATCATCCTTTCCTCACTTGGGACAATGCTCTAATAATGATGATCATCACACTTCTATTTTTCAACTCAACAATTACAACTCGATACTTAGAACAAAGTATGACTCTATATGAATGCCTCCGGCGGTATACCGGGATATGCAATGAATCATGAATGACATGTATGAAAGAATTATGAACGGTGGCTTTGCCACAAATACGATGTCAACTACATGATCATGCTAGAAATATGACAATGATGTAGCGTGTCATAATGAATGGAACGTTGGAAAGTGGCATGGTAATATATCTCGGAATGGCTATGGAAATGCCATGATAGGTAGGTATGGTGGTTGTTTTGAGGAAGGTATATGGTGGGTGTATGATACCAGCGAAAAGTGCATGGTATTAGAGAGGCTAGCAAAGGTGGAAGGATGGGAAAAGTGCGTATAATCCATGGACTCAACATTAGTCATAAAGAACTCATATACTTATTACAAAAATCTATAAGTTATCAAAGCAAAGTATTACGTGCATGCTTCTAGGGGCATAGATTGGTAGGAAAAGACCATCGCTCTTCCCCGACCGCCATCATAAGGAAGACAATCAATAAATAAATCATGCTCCTAGTTCATCACATAACGGTTCACCTTACGTGCATGCTACGGGAATCACAAACTTCAACACAAGTATTCTTTAAATTCACAACTACTCAACTAGCATGACTTAAATATCACCATCTTCATATCTCAAAACAATTATCAAGCATCAAACTTATCTTAGTATTCAACGCACTCAAAAGAAAGTTCCACATATCTTGAATACCAAGTATATTAACATTAAGCAAATTACCATGATATTAACGACTCTCAAAATAATCTAAGTGAAGAATGAGACTTCATCTATTTCTACAAAATATAACCATCGTGCTCTAAAAGATATAAGTGAAGTACTAGAGCAAATGACAAACTACTCCGAAAGATATAAGTGAAGATCAATGAGTAGCTAAATAATTATGCAACTATGCGAAGACTCTCTCTCATTTAATAATTTCAGATCTTGATACTTTATTCAAACAGCAAGCAAAGCTAAAGAAAACTACATGGCAAGGATAGCACAACTCATGTGAAGAAGCAAAAACTTAGGCTCAACCGATACTAACCGATAGTTGTTGAAGAAGAAAGGTGGGATGCCTATCGGGGCATCCCCAAGCTTAGATGCTTGAGACTTCTTGAAATATTATTTCGGGGTGCCTTGGGCATCCCCAAGCTTGAACTTTTGTGTCTCCTTAATTCCGCTCATATCATGGTTTCTCTTTTTATCAAAAGCTTCATTCACAACAAACTCAACAAGAACTCTTGAGATAGGTTAGTATAAACCAATGCAAAACCTTATCATTTTCTACTGTAAAAAATCACTAAAATTATTATTCAACATTGAATACTAAATGTCTCTGCATATTTAATACTCCTATCTTCAAATAGAATCATTAAACAAGCAAACATATTCAAACAATGCAAACATAACAGCAATCTACCAAAACAGTACAGTCTATAAAGAATGAAAGAGTATCAATACTTCCCTAACTCCAAAAATATGAAATAAAATTACCACTGTAGTAAATTTATCATAGCTCGTCATGCAGAAAGTTTAAACATTATATCATTCTCTGACTTTTCTAGGGAATTTTTGCAACAGCGGTGAACTTTCTGTTTTCAAACAGCAACATGTATACTAGCAAAATAAGCATGTCAAAGGCTATCCTTGACTTTTTTATTGAAACTAAAGATGCAAAACATTATTCTAAATAACAGCAAGCTAATACTTAACAAATAAAATGACGCTCCAAGCAAAACACATATCATGTGGTGAATAAAAATATAGCTCCAAGTAAAGTTACCAATGAACGAAGATGAAAGAGGGGATGCTTTCCGGGGAATCCCCAAGCTTAGGCTCTTGAATGTCCTTGAATATTACCTTGGGGTTCCATGGGCATCCCCAAGCTCAGGCTCTTTGCCACTCCTTATTCCATAGTCCATCGAATCTTTACCGAAAACATGAAAACTTCACAACACAAAACTTAACAGAAAACTCGTAAGCTCCGTTAGCGAAAGAAAACAAAACACCACTTGAAGGTACTGTAATGAACTCATTATTTATTTATATTGGTGTTATACCTACTGTATTCCAACTTCTCTATGGTTTACAAACTATTTTACTGGCCATAGATTCATCAAAACAAGCAAACAACACATAGAAAACAGAATCTGTCAAAAACAGAACAATTTGTAGTAATCTGTATCAAACGTATACTTCTGGAACTCCAAAAATCCTACCAAGTGAGGAAGTCCTAAGAAATTCGTGTACCAATCAAGAGCAAAAAGAATCAGATCAAAATCACGTTCTTGTGAATTAAAAAAACTAATATACTGGGTGCAAAAGTTTCTGATTTTCAGCAGGATCAACACAACTATCACCGTAAGCTATCCTAAAGGTCTTACTTGGCACTTTATTGAAACAAAAGCTATAAAACATGATTACTACAGTAGCATAATCATGTGGACACAAAAAAACAGTAAGGATAAATATTGGGTTGTCTCCCAACAAGCGCTTTTCTTTAATGCCTTTTAGCTAGGCATGATGATGACAATGATGCTCACATAAAAGATAAGAATTGAAACATAACGAGAGCATCATGAAGCATATGACTAGAACTTTTAAGTCTAACCCACTTCTTATGAATAGGGATTTTGTGAGAAAACAACTTATGGGAACAGTAATCAACAAGCATAGGAAGGTAAAACAAGCATAGCTTCGAGATTTTAAGCACATAGAGAGGAAACTTGATATTATTGCAATTCCTACAAGCATATATTCCTCCCTCATAATAATTTTCAGTAGCATAATGAATGAATTAAACAATATAACCAGCACCTAAAGCATTCTTTTCATGATCTACAAGCATAGAAATTTTACTACTCTCCTCATAAGCAAAATTCTTCTTATGAATAGTAGTGGGACCAAACTCAACAAAATAACTATCATGTGATTGAAAATTAAGATCAAGATGATAAGTTTCATGGTTATAATTATTCTTTAAAGCATACGTGTCATCACAATAATCATCATAGATAGGAGGCATGCTTTCATCATAGTAATTTTTCTCATCAAAGCTTGGGGGACAAAATATATCATATTCATCAAACATAGCTTCCCCAAGATTGTGGCTTTGCATATTATTAGCATCATGGATATTCAAGGAAGTCATACTAACAACATTGCAATCATGCTCATCATTCACATATTTGATGCCAAGCATTCTATGTAATTCTTCTTCTAGCACTTGAGCACAATTTTCCTTTCCATCATTCTCACGAAAGATATTAAAAAGACGTAACGTATGAGACAAACTCAACTCCATTTTTTGTAGTTTTCTTTTATAAACTAAACTAGTGATAAAACAAGAAACAAAAAGATTCAATTGCAAGATCTAAAGATATACCTTCAAGCGCTAACCTCCCCAGCAATGGCGCCAGAAAAGAGCTTGATGTCTACTACACAACCTTCTTCTTGTAGACGTTGTTGGGCCTGCAAGTGCACAGGTTTGTAGGACAGTAGCAAATTTCCCTCAAGTGGATGACCTAAGTTTTATCAATACGTAGGAGGCGTAGGATGAAGATGGTCTCTCTCAAGCAACCCTGCAAGCAAATAACAAAGAGTCTCTTGTGTCCCCAACACACCCAATACAATGGTAAATTGTATAGGTGCACCAGTTCGGCGAAGAGATGGTGATACAAGTGCAAAATAGATAGTAGATATAGGTTTTTGTAATCTGAAATAATAAAAACAGCAAGGTAACTAATGATAAAAGTGAGCGTAAACGGTATTGCAATGATAGGAAACAAGGCCTAGGGTTCATACTTTCACTAGTGCAAATTCTTTCAACAATAATAACATAGATAGATCATATAACAAGCCCTCAACATGCAGCAAAGAGTCACTCAGAAGCCACTAATAGCGAAGAACAAACGTAGAGATTATGGTAGGGTATGAAACCACCTCAAAGTTATTCTTTTGGATCAATCTATAAAAGAGTTCGTACTAGAATAACACCTTAAGATACAAATCAACCAAAACCATAATGTCACCTAGATACTCCATTGTCACCTCAAGTATCCGTGGGCATGATTATACGATATGCATTACACAATCTCAGATTCATCCAACCAACACAAAGTACTTCAAAGAGGGCCCCAAAGTTTCTACCGGAGAGTTAAGAACGTGTGCCAACCCTTATGCATAGGTTCCCAATGTCACGAAACCCGCAAGTTGATCACCAAAACATACATCAAGTGGCACATGATATCCCATTGTCACCACAGGTAATCACGGCAAGACGTACATCAAGTGTTCTCATAAAGACTCAATCCGATAAGATAACTTCAAAGGGGAAACTCAATTCATCACAAGAGAGTAGAGGGGGAGAAACATCATAAGATCCAACTACAATAGCAAAGCTTGGGATACATCAAGATCGTGCCATATAGGGAACACGAGAGAGAACACGAGAGAGAGAGATCAAACACATAGCTACTGGTACATACCCTCAGCCCCGAGGGTGAACTACTCCCTCCTCGTCATGGATAGCGCCGGGATGATGAAGATGGGCACCGGTGATGGGATCCCCTCCGACAAGGTGGCGGAACAGGCTCCCGAGATGTTTTTGGTGGCTATAGAGGCTTGCGGCTGCGGAACTCCCGATCTATCTTCTGTTCTGGAAGTTTTTCGACATGTAGGTATATATGGATGAAAGAAGTACGTCGGTGGACCAAAGGGGGGGGGGCACGAGGCAGGGGGGGCGCCCCAGGGGGGTGGGCGCGCCCCCCACCCTCGTGGTCACCTCCCTTCTTCCCTGACGTGCACTCCATGTCCATTGGTGGCTTTCTTTCGAAAAATAACTTCTCCAGTTGATTTCGTTCTGTTTTGACTCCGTCTGATATTCCTTTTCCTCGAAACACTAAAATAGGCATAAAACAACAAATCTGGGTTGGGCCTTCGGTTAATAGGTTAGTCTCAAAAATAATATAAGAGTGGATAATAAAGCCCAATATTGCCTAAAACAGTAGATAATATAGCATGGAGCAATGAAAAATTATAGATATGTTGGAGACGTATCACCAGCATGCATGTTCCGTTGCACAGTCAATGTTTATAGCTGGCTAGAATAGATGTTTTAGTTGGCCAGGATGCATATATCCAGTTGGCAAGCATGCATGTTCACTTGGATAGAATCACATATTAGTTGGCCAGAAAATATGTCTTAGTTGACTTGTTGAACACATAAAAGCGGTAGGGGAAACACTTTTGAAGCAGCTTATTTAACACATCCAGGTGGGAGAAACTTGTTTGGCATGCATCAAGTAGTTTTTGGCTTGTTTAACACATCCAACACTAACATCATGTAGGCTGGTGTGATGTGCCAGATTCACCTCTTTTTTGAAGAAGCTTCTCCATGGATTTGTCCTAGATCCATGGAGAAGGGGGTTTACATATGCCTACATATATGCAGTAGAAGAAAGGGGGAGGTGAAGAGGGGCAGAGATGGCTTACCTATTTGACGCTGCTGCTGGTATGGCTCTGACCACCCTGCCCTTAGATCTTCTTTTTTGAAGCAGCTCCTTCTTCTACTTTGGGGCTCCCATGGCGACTGTGTAGGAGGAGGAAGAAGGGCTGGGGGCGATTCTGTTGGATCTCCTTCTGGCGTGCAGAAGAAGAAGAAGGCACCATGGGACGGGCTGGGGCGTGGGGGCGACCTGGGGACAATCTGGCCACGTGGGGGGCGATTCTGTTTGTGGACGCTCGATTGGTCTGTTTTGGTGACCGCTCGATCGGTCGGGATGGTGGCTGAGGGAGTCCTGGATTAGGGGGTGTCCGGATAGCCGAACTATCACCGTTAGCCGGACTCCTAGACTATGAAGATACAAGATTGAAGACTTCGTCCCGTGTCCGGATGGGACTTTCCTTGGCATGGAAGGCAAGCTTGGCGATACGGATATGTAGATCTCCTACCATTGTAACCGACTCTATGTAACCCTAACCCTCTCTGGTGTCTATATAAACCGGAGGTTTTTAGTCCATAGGACGAACAACAATCATACCATAGGATAGCTTCTAGGGTTTAGCCTCTCTGATCTCATGGTAGATCTACTCTTGTACTACATATATCATCAATATTAATCAAGCAGGAGTAGGGTTTTACCTCCATAGAGAGGGCACAAACCTGGGTAAAATCATCGTGTCCCTTGTCTCCTGTTACCATCCGCCTAGACGCACAGTTCGGGAACCCCTACCCGAGATCCGCCGGTTTTGACACCGACATTGGTGCTTTCATTGAGAGTTCCTCTGTGTCATCACCTTTGGGCCCGATGGCTCCTTCGATCATCGACAACGACGCGGTCCAGGGTGAGACTTTTCTCCCCGGAAAGATCTTCGTATTCGGTGGCTTCGCACTGCAGGCCAACTCACTTGGCCATCTGGAGCAGATCAAAAGCTATGCCCTGGCCATCAGGTCAGATTTGGAAGTTTGAACAACACGGCTGACATCCGCGGAGACTTGATCTTCGACGGATTAGAGCCACAGCCAAGCGCGCCACACTGTCTCGATGGGTATGACCTAGCTCTGCCACCGAACAGTACCCTGGAGGCTGCACCAGTGTCCGCTCCGACCCTTAGCTCGGAGCCGACTTCGCCGATTGAGGACGAGTGGATGGAGACCGTGTCACATCCCTAGCTTCTGGTAATGCCCTAGGCTAGCTTATGTGTGCATCATGTTTAAATTCTAAAAATTTGAACTGAGGAATTCAGAAGCCTCAAAACTTAAATAAAAGAGGGGCAAGAAACCCTAAAATTGCAATCAGTAAATCCAAAATGCCCTAGAAATAGCTCTGACAATTTTGGCAAGAGTTATAAATCAAACCAAAATTTTGGGACATTTCTAAGGAATTATTGGGCTCTGATTTTCAATAAATATTTTATTTGAATTTGGAGTTATATTCATAATATATAATGAATATATTTTCAAATGACCTGAGATATTTTTATTATGTGTGGAGAAGTCCATTAGGTGACTTAAAAATATCCAGGGAAGTTTTGGCACTGTTTTCAAATTCTGTTTGAATTAAAATTCAGTGCCAATTAAATAAAACAGAACAAAAATAGAAAACAGTAAATAAAAAGAGAGAGAGAGAGAGAGAAGCCCAGCTTACCTGGCCTCACCCGTGCAGCCCACCAGAACTGGCCCAGCTGGCCAGCCCATCTGGCCGGCCCAGCCCACTTCCTCCCCCTTGTCTTCTTCCTCCTCTGCCAGGAGGACGAACAGAGGCGTGGCGCGCGCCCGAGAGGCCTCGGCCACCTCCTGCCTGGTTGCCTCCCTCCTCGACGCCCGGAGACGCCACGCCACCCCCTCGGACCCCTCTCACTCTTCCTCGAGGCCCCGCCCCTCTGCTCTTTCTCTCTCGCCCGAACCCGAACGCAGCCGTCGCCGCCGACTAGAACCACCGCGGCCATGGACTCTCTCTCGTTCCCTTAAGCATCCCAGAGGTTCCGCCTCGACCCCCTCTTCCTCTCCACCAACCCATGCCCCACCGGATGCCCTGCATCGCCGCCCACGCCATCTTCCCCATCTCCGGCCGCCCGAGATTGCCGTCGTTGATTCGTCGTCACCAAGTCATCCCCGAGCCCGCTCCGACGCTGCCGCAACCACCATGAGCTACCGCTCCTTCTCCCCCTCTCCGTTCTCTCGTTTACACGCCGCAGCTGCCACTTTGCCGACGACCGGAGCTCGCTGCCGCCGGCCATGTTGCCGTCGTGGCCATAGCTTGTTTCGGCCGCATCCGAGCACGGCTTTGAGCTCGTGGGGCTCACAGGAAGCCCATGCGCAGCTCAGCTTGTCCAAAACCCCACCAGGGCCTCGCGCCCATTACCACCCGAACTCCGGCGCCACCGCGAGCTCCGTTCCGACGAGCCCCGGCGTTCCCGCAGCCTCCCACCTACCCCATCAGATGCGGGAGAGCCCGGGCTACGCCCCGGTGCCCTCAGCCGCCGCCCCCGTCGCCTTTAGCGCAAGTCTGGCGCGTTGCCGCCGCTATTTTGGTCGCCGCCGGCGTAAGTCCAGCGATGATGACGTGGGCATCATTAGCGGCTAACCCCCCCCCCACACTAACCAACCCCCTAGGCCACTGACAGCGGGCCCCACCCCTGGTCAAACCCCAGTCAGCGCTGGGTTTGACCGGGATTAGCTCCTGTGTCACTGACGTGTGGCCCCCACACGTCAGGTTTGACTCTGAGCGCCCAGTTGACCCTGCTGACGTCACTGTGACGTGGGACTGACGCAATAAGTATTTTCTGGATTTAAAAATAGTCAGGAAATTCCAGAAAATAGCTAAAACTTCAATAAATCATAGAAATTCAACCGTAACTCCAAATTAAATAAATTATATATGAAAAATTATCAGAAAAATTGAAGGAATCCATCTGTACCATTTTCATGCATGTTAGAACAACTTATCACTACTGTTTAGGACAAATGAAGTGAATGACAGTTAAATAACCACATATGGAGTTTGAATGACCGCCTCGGGGGCTACGATATCTATGGCAATTGAGTCGAACACCATCCCTGTCCTTTGCAAAGCCCGTCACTCCGAGGTGCCGGACTCCCCTCCGGACTCTGAACCTCCCGCACCCCTGCCAGTCAAATCCGATTGGGCGCCGGTTATGGAGTTCATTGCCGTGGACATTTTTCAGCACTCGCCCTTTGGCGACATCCTGAATTTACTAAAGTCCCTCTCTTTATCAAGAGAGCCCTGGCCGGACTGTGGCCAGGAAGGTTGGGATGCGGACGGTGAAGAAATTCAACGCCCACCCACCACCCACTATGTAGCCATTGTCGATGATTTAACCGACATGCTCGATTTCGACTCCGAAGACATCGACGGTATGGACGACGATGCAGGAGACATCCAAGAACCAACGCCTACAGGGCACTGGAAGGCCACCTCGTCATATGACATATACATGGTGGACACCCCTAAAGATGGGAATGGCAATGGAACAGCGGAGGATGACCCCTCCAAGAAACAGCCCAAGCGCCAGCGTCAGCGGCGCCGCTCTAAAACCCACCATAGCAAAAATGATGATTCCGGCACGGGAGATAATAACACCCCGGACAGTGCCGAAGACAACCCCCTCCAGCAGGATTCAGCACAGGAGGAGGGAGAAGCCAACCCTCATGATAGAGCGGCAAACAGAGAGGTGGAGGACAATAATTATATGCCTCCCTCCGAAGACGAAGCAAGCCTCGACGATGACGAATTTGTCATGCCCGAGGATCCCGTTGAACAAGAGCATTTCAAACGCAGGCTTATGGCCATGGCAAATAGCCTCAAGAGAAAGCAGCAGCAGCTTAGAGCTGACCAAGACTTGCTAGATGATAGGTGGACCGAAGTCCTTGCAGCTGAAGAGTACAAACTTGATCGCCCCTCCAAGAGCTACCCAAAACGCAGGCTGCTACCCCAATTAGAGGAGGAAGCACCCAAACCTACATCACCAACGCATGACGTGGCCGACCGGCCACCTCGTGGCCTCGACAGAGAGGCCTCTAGGCCCTCCACTAAAGCCGCGCCCCGGCATCGCTCGAAAAGCACAAAGCCGCGGGGAAATGCACCGGACTTGCAAGACATATTGGAGGACAAGGCAAGGCAAATAAGATCGATCTATGGATTGCGTGGGTGCCCCATGCCACGTGATGACAACCGTCACGCCGGATACAGAAATTTCGGCCGGGCCGAACACAGTAGACAAAGCTCATTTGAGCTACGTCATGATATAGCCCAATATAGAGGCGCCGTACACCCACTATGCTTCACAAACGAAGTAATGGATCATCAAATCCCCGAGGGTTTCGAACCCGTAAACATTGAATCATATGATGGCACGACAGATCCTGCGGTTTGGATCAAGGACTATCTCCTTCACATCCACATGGCCCGCGGTGATAATCTACACGCCATCAAATACCTCCCACTCAAGCTCAAAGGACCAGCTCGGCATTGGCTCAACAGCTTGCCAGCAGAGTCAATTGGTTGTTGGGAAGACCTGGAAGCCGCATTCCTTCATAACTTCCAGGGCACATATGTGCGGCCACCAGACGCAGATGACCTAAGACGCATAATTCAGCAGCCAGACGAATCGGCCAGACAATTCTGGACACGGTTCTTAACCAAGAAAAATCAAATCGTTGACTGTCCGGATGCAGAGGCCCTTGCAGCCTTCAGACATAACATCCGCGACGAGCGGCTTGCCCGGCACCTAGGACAGGAAAAGCCGAAATCCATGGTAGCCCTCACATCACTCATGACCCGCTTCTGCGCGGGAGAGGACAGCTGGCTAGCTCGTAGTAATAACCTGACCAAAAACCCTGGTAGTTCGGATACCAAGGACAGCAATGGCAGGTCGCATTGCAACAAGCACAAACGCCGCATTAACGACGATAATACTGAAGATACGGCAGTCAACGCCGGATTCAGAGGCTCCAAACCCGGTCAGCGGAAAAAGCCGTTCAAGAGAAATACTCAGGGCCCGTCCAATTTGGACCGCATACTCGATCGCTTGTGCCAGATACATGGCACCCCTGAAAAACCAGCCAACCACACCTACAGGGATTGTTGGGTATTCAAGCAGGCAGGCAAGTTAAGTGCCGAACACAACGACAAGGGGCTTCATAGCGATGACGAGGAGGAGCCCCGGCCGCCGAACAATAGAGGATAGAAGGGCCTTCCCCCACAAGTGCGGACAGTGAACATGATATATGCAACCCACATACCCAAAAGGGAGCGGAAGCGTGCACTACGGGACGTATACGTGATGGAGCCAGTTGCCCCAAAGTTCAACCCGTGGTCCTCCTGCCCGATCACCTTTGATCGAAGGGACCATCCCACTAGCATCCGCCACGACGGATTTGCCGCATTGGTTCTTGACCCAATCATTGACGGGTTTCACCTCACTAGAGTCCTGATGGACGGCGGCAGCAGCCTGAACCTGCTTTAACAGGATACAGTGCGCAAAATGGGCATAGACCCTGCAAGGATCAAACCCACAAAAACGACCTTTAAAGGCGTCATACCAGGTGTAGAGGCCAATTGTACAGGTTCAATTACACTTGAAGTGGTCTTCGGATCCCCGGATAACTTCCGAAGCGAGGAGTTAATCTTCGACATAGTCCCGTTCCGCAGTGGCTATCACGCACTGCTCGGACGAACCGCATTTGCAAAGTTCAATGCGGTGCCACACTACGCATACCTCAAGCTCAAGATGCCAGGCCCTCGAGGAGTAATCACGGTCATTGGAAACACCGAACGCTCTCTCCGGACGGAGGAGCACACGACGGCCCTCGCGGCAGAAGTACAAAGCAGCCTGTCAAGGCAATTTTTGAGTCCGATTACTCAACGTCCGGACACCGTCAAGCGCGCCCGGAGCAACCTACAACATGACCGCCTGGCACGTTCCGAGCACACGTAGCAATGCGGCCCCAACCCCAGCCCCCGCGAAATCGCGAGACCAGTACCACACGTACATAACTACGCTCTGGAGATACCATGGGCATAGGGGAAGGGGCACGACCAAGGCATGCCCAGGATGCGGCTCAACCGCACCAGGGGCTCCCTATTGTGTCATTACTTTTTTTTCTTTTTTCCCTCTTATCCTCAGGACTCCGTTTTTCAGAAGCCCTGTCCGGCAGTAGAAAACGCCGAACTCATGATGCAACAGCCAGGGGAGCAGAATAACTATGTCGAGTGTTCAGGTGGTCTCTATCACGAGCAGTATACCTGTTTTACATACCATCCCATAAATAACCCCTGCAGGGGGACATGTTAAATAGTCCCATCCCTTGCTTATCGCACTATTTGTATCATTCTGCTTTCATTGCAGTATCTTTTGAATAAACAATACATAGCTTCTGCTTATTATTGCCTTTTCCCTTTTCTTTATAAATGTTCATCTATGACATGTTGCACCCGTACAATTTGGCACGGTTAATACACCAGGGGCTTAAGTAACCAGAACATGGTGTGATAAGTCCGAACACTTTCACAAGTGCGGCACTCTGAACTTATAGCATTATATGAATTGGCTCCGAATCATGACTTGGGTCAATAGTTGGGTTTGCCCGGCTCCCATGTTTTGGTACCTTACGTTCCGCTATATCGGTAAGGTAGCGCTGGGAGAACCACTACGATTGTGCCCCGGTTGAGCTGGGTTGAGCACCTCAATGGAGAAAGCTAAAACTAACCGTCATGATAGGGCGAGAGCCGGTCGCTGTTCGAGAGGTTTTTCGGGTCCCCAAAGACTCATGCCGCTTAGAGCGAGGAGTCGGCATTGTCCGGCCAGAGCCGTGGATAGCACCCCGAACTCGGTCTTCCGAATACTAGGGGCTTCGCCGAAATTTAAAATTATAGAATTCTATGGCTAAGTGAGAGTGTTCAAGCATTATAGTCTGGTTGCCTCGTTTGTTGTGTTGAACGCCTCCCTCGAAAGGACCCAAGAATGGGAACAAGAGCCCTCAAGTTTATCCCGAACACCCCAGCACTCGTGGCATGGGGGCTGAAGCCAACGACTCGCCATCTCTCAAATTTGATAAACGGCCGCACAAAAGGTAATATTTCAAATTAACAAACATTGCTTAGCGCATATGAACAAAGTTTTTAGCGTACAGGATAACACATGCGGGTTTACTCAAAAATTACATCTCTGGAGCACTCACCTGCTATAATGTGGGCACCCTTCAGGACGCCCTTATAATACATCTCGGGCGTGTGATACTCCTTGCCCGGCGGTGGCGGGTCCGTCACAAGCTTCTCAGCGTCCATCTTGCCCCAGTGCACTTTAGCACGGGCAAGGGCCCGACAGGCACCCTCAATGCAGGCGGAGTGCTTGATGACTTCAATCCATGGACAGGCGTCCACCAGCCGCCGCACCAGACCGAAGTAGCTCCCAGGCATGGCTCCCTTAGGCCACAGCCGAACTATGAGGCCCTTCATGGCCTGTTCCGCAACCTTGTGGAGCTCGACCAGCTTCTTCAGCTGGTCTCTCAGGGGCACCGGATGTCCGGCCTCAGCATATTGAGACCAGAACACCTTCTCCATCGAGCTCCCCTCCTCGGCTCGATAGGACGCGGCAGGATCAGACAAACTACGGGGCAGATCGGCGAAAGCTCCTGGAGAGCTCCGGATTCGGGTAAGTAACACATAATTCACTTTTATATGCTTGCTTTGCATAAAGAATGCCTTACCCGCCGCTATCTTCTTTATCGCCCCTATCTCCTGGAGGGCCTTCTGGGCTTCGGCCTTAGTGGCTTTGGCACTCTCAAGAGCCAAGGCAAGCTCGGACTCTCGAGTCTTCGAGTCACGCTCCAAACTCTTGTTTTTTTCCACGAGAGCCTGGAGCTCTTGCCGCACCTCCGCCACCCGCGTGTGACACCCCAAAAATTTGGCCTTGTTTTAATGAATTAAAATTTTTGCCAGGAATTAAAAAACTTTGGATTTCTGAGCTCCATTTTTATTTTTAAATCATTTCCTTCCCTGTTATGATGAGTTTTTCCCAAAGAGAAAACTTTTCAAATATGTTATCGGACTTGTTTAACCTCTCAAGAAAAACTTTCCTTTTATCAGTATAACTAATTAAATAATTAAGTTGCTTGATCTTTATTTTCTTGAAAATGGTTTTTCAAGGTTAAATGGCCATATTCGAACTACAACCATTTGATAGATTCACTTAAAATTCCAACCAAAATTTGGAGAGGTCATGTGATGTTTTTAAAACACTTTTATGCAAAAATATATTTCATTCATGAAATATTTTGAGCTCTACAGCAAATTTTGTTCTCTGGTCCAGTGGGCAATTTTGCACTACAACTCCTTTAAATAATTCTTTCTAGCCTCCACCAAAATTATGGGATGATAGCAATGGCCTAAGATTTCACTTTGTGCAAAAATCCAGGGTTGTTCTTTGAAAAATTTGAGTGAATCAACCTCTTTTCCATTCTGGTCCAATTTGAAGATTTGTATAGCATCCATGTTTTTACTTGCTCTTTAACCCTTGATTATTTCTCCTACTTGTAGTCCCCCATGTTAAACCCTTAAGTCCAGGAGCATGCACCTTTTGGATCATTTTTGGTTCATGAAATAATGTCATTTATTTCCTGTCCAGAATTGAAGTTTTGCAAAACTTGCACTAACAAGTTTCTGCTTTTGATCAACTAACCTCACCACCTTCTCAGTCATCGAAAGAGACCCCAACCTGGATGTTTTGGCTACCCCAAGAGCTACTTAGGTGCCTTTGGCATTTTGTCAAACACCCTGAGTGCATGACCAGTTTCGGCATGATTTCATATTTACATTGTGAGCTTGAGCTCCTGACCTAACCAGCATGTCCTAAGGTTTTGCCCTAGCCCATAACCTATTTCTGCTAACTCTCGTTTAGTTTGGGACTCTCTAGGCTGCCATGGCATATCGTCGAACACACCCCGGGCGTGCTCTGGGTGCGCCCAGAGCGTGCGTTTGGCACCCGCATGCAACCGAGCCGCCACGTCCCACCCCGCACTCAAAACCCGGCCCCAGCCCGCTCGTCGTGTCCCCCTGCACCGCCACACCACCCCGACCAACCTGGCGCCCACAGCGCCACCACCAGGATGGCCGTGGCGGCTAGCTGCCGGCCGCTAGCAGGCCCGACCGTGGTCGGTGCCGCCCAAGCCACCCCAGCTCGCCACCTGCCCCTGTGAGCAGTGCGTGCTCATCCACAGCTTCGTCCCCTAGCGCTCGTCGCCGCCACGTCGCCCTAGCTACAGCATGGCGGTCCGCCGTCGTTCTTATCTCCGGCCGCCTCGGAACCAACCTCCATCGCCTATTTAAGGAAGCCCTGAGCGTCTCCGAGCCCTCAGGTAGCCTCACGCCATCTCACTAGTGCCCCCATCGCCACCAATTGGAGGGGAGCAGGTCTTCTTCAACCTCTCCGGTCAGTTCGGCCACCGCCGCCTCCCAGCTCCGTTCGGCACAACCAGAGCTTCCCCCTCTCCAATCTCTTCACCAGAAGCCTTCTCTGCCTCCCCTGAACACTTCCCCCTACTCCATTTCGATCGAGAACCACCGCCGCCCCGAAACCACTTTTCCCCGAAGCTTTCCTCCGCCGAGGAGCTCGTCGCCGACAGCTCACGCCGTCCCCGCCGACCCAGGGACTACCAGTAGGATCGCCCTCGATCCGCGAATCCATCCCCGCCCTCCAGAGGCCGCGAGGAGCCGCCGCTCGCCGGCGTTGGTCGCCGGAGATCCGCCTCCGCTCGGGACAGAGGGAGAAGGAGGGCGGACTAGTCAAACCTGACTAGTGGGCCACCTAGGGACCACTGTCAGTGACCACACACAGTCCACACGGAGTAAGTGGAAGCGTATTTCCAGATTACGCTTTCGACGTGTACGTAATTAATCGAACCGTTTTTTTTTCTGTTTTCTGTCTTATTTTTAAAATCAGATTTTGACCAGAACTTTGACTGTCTATAACTTTTTAAATACAACTCCAAATGAATTGATTCCTTTTGCTACCTCTCTCAAATATTGTCTAGTTTATTTTAAGATTTATTTTAAAAAATTCAGAACAACTTTTGGTGCTGTTTTTATTTGTGTGTTAATTCTTTTATATTGCTAAAATAGGATTTTTGGAGAGAAGGAGAAATGTTTCAAGTTTTGGAGTGCACCCTGCCTTTCCACACATTGAAGGCAAGCATTCTGAATCCCGGCATAATATTTTTGGTGTGATCGTTGATGCATTTATAACACCACCGCATTTCGAAGGACTTGTTATTTCATGTGATATGATCATATGCATGGGTGCATGTTATTGATTTCTATGCTGTTGGAAATGAACACACTTGTGATGATAATCACCCTCATGTGCCTTGCATGCATACCGGCAGGAACCCGGGAAAACCTCTGCCTTGGGTAGGCATGAGTTTGTCGCCGGTCTCCGTCGGGACGGTTATGTCTGGTATGGCATGGTAAGATGATATGAGAGGTGACTCTGTTGCATGAAATATATTCGTTATACTAATCACGCAGGGAATACTTGAACCTCCTGAGTCGACCGTAGATCGAGTCTTGTTCCAGTAACCCCCATACTTGTTTCGTACTACCACTTGTCTCTACAGCAAGTAGAGTACGGTTCAGTAAGTTGTCAACCTCTTTCTAGCACACACCGTACAGAGAGGCCATGGTGGAAGATACCGGTTGTAGCTGGTAGGCAGGCCACCTGGTCCGGGGGCATGGGTGTTTCCGGTTGGGACCGAGAGGGGAGGCCACCCCTTAGAGCGCGCGGTATAAATTTGATCCCATGCTACGCGAGGTTGTAGCCTCCCCACTTAGAGTTTGCTTAACAGGTGTCGTGGGTGATTCCAGACACGTGTGAGATAAGCTGGTGTGTGCAAGTTAGGTGTGTTTTCAACAAAAAGGCCGTAGACGGAATTAGTCCCGATGGACTAAAGAAATCCGTTACTCGTGGGTAAAGAGTACACCCTCTGCCGTGTCCATGGTTAAGGATTATAGTCTGGGATGGGTCAAGTGTCGGTCTTAGTGTCGGTCTTCGGAGGTGAAACGGTTAACCAGAAATGGAATTACTACTCGTGACTTGTGATAACTATGGTTATTATTATTGTTGACTAACCCGTGATATTATTGTTATTATCGAGTATCTCTGGGATGGTTCCACCTCCGAGATATTCACTATGATTGTTTCTTTTAAAGCCCTTTATGTGGTGTCGCTCAGACGGCCGACTATGGCATTTATTTTAAAGCCCTTTATGTGGTGTCGCTCAGACGCCCGACTGTGGCATTTCTTTTAAAGCCCTTTATGTGGTGTCACTCAGACGCCCGACTGTGGCATTTCTTTTAAAGCCCTTTATGTGGTGCCGCTCAGACGCCCGACTGTGGCATTTCTTTTAAAGCCCTTTATGTGGTGTCGCTCAGACGCCCGACGGTGGCATTTCTTTTAAAGCCCTTTATGTGGTGTCGCTCCGACGCCCGACTGTGGTATTTCTTTTAAAGCCCTTTATGTAGTGTCGCTAAGATGCCCGACTGTGGTATTGCTTGTTATTTGTTTCATAAATTTTTATACTACCATGTTACTGCGTTTTTATAAATAACTTGCTTGCACGCATCAGAGTTTCATTTATCTTTTATGACTGACGTCATGAGCATAAATATTTTTGCACATCATGGTTATATTATACCTGTGTTCATAATGTTTGCGAGTACATTCAAAGTACTCACTGGCTTGTCCCTGGCTATTGTCTTGGCCAGATTTTCTTGCTCGGAGAGGAGCGACGCGATGCCAGCCCCGGTACCCACATAATGGAGATAGCAGCCTCGCGAAGATAGGAGTTAACCTGGTCAGCTGTTCCCGTGGAAAATGGAGTCCCATAGACAGTGATGTTTCACAACCCGCTTCCCACATCAACCACTAGAAACCATTTGTTGTACTCACAGGCCAGAATGGTCTTGTACTACATATTTTGTATTTTGCTTGGAACTTCTGTATCAAGTTGGAGCCTCATCAGCTAACAGTAATCCTGGGGCTGATGAGCAGGACGGTCTTTTCTGGAAATTTATTACCGGGAAAACCGGTCGTGACAGACTTGGTACAAGAGCCAGGCTGACCATTGGCTAATCCTATCTTACCCAGGTCGAAAAACTTAGGCAAACCAACCCACTAGACCTTAACCAAACCCCAACCAAGCTTCTCGTGCAATATAGCCACACAGTGACCCAACACCTTTTGGCAGTCGGTGCCCAACCTATCAACCTAACCTGTCACTCATGCGCCAGTGACCGGCCCCTAAATAGTCCTTTCTCGCAAGCGTGTGAAGGAAGACTCCGCCCCTTTTCCCTATAAAAAGGGCACGCCAGTCCCAACACAGCACATCACAGCCTCTACCCCCAAACCAAGCTACAATGCCTAGACCCATAGTGCACAACGAGACCATAGCAACCAACCTTGGAGGTTTTTGACCATACTCGCAAACCTCACCCGTCGTGCCTATGCGTTAGAAGAGCCACCAGAATATGTTGTGTATCAAGGACCCATGAGCGATGAAGACCGTCAATTCTGGGCCACTGTGCACATCTACGGTAGGGGTCTAGCACCCGAGCACCCCTACAGGTTCACCGGAAGGACAACTTCCTTTGAGCCACAAGCCATCCAGCTAGCCGCTCGAGAGGCTATAGTTCATCTCAGGCACTTGTCGCCCAGAGTTAACTGTCGCTCGTTCCACTACTACCCCAGACGTGAAGGGTATGGTAGACCACCCCAAGTTGCCAACGGAGATCACGAGACAGACCCCGCATTGTTGCACCTAGTGCGTTATGTAAGAGCACTAGAGGCACTGTTCGACCAGATCACTATTGATTTAATCGCAGCTCGTGGAGAGCTGGTTCGTCGAGCCCCGGCGAGAGAAGAAAACGAGCCCAATGCCGACAACCCAGTCGTGCTGTTTGGACAACCGATCGAGACCCCGAGATCAGCTCCCGCCATCGACCGAGATGCTTTGATGACCCCAGAAGTGTTCATCGCCTTTTTGGAGCACACTCAAACGGGGTTGTGGCTAACAATCCCCGCGATGGTCATCATCACTACCCCGACCCTGCAGTTCCTCCGCCATCTCCGACTAATCCCGGCAGTGAGACACATGGAGAAGCCTCGACATCCACCAGGCACGCCCGTTTAGACATAAACGAGGTAGACTAAGCCGTATGAGTAGTACCGAGTCTCAGTGTATCCTCACTTTCTAATCATGCGACCATGTATATTAATGTAGCCTGTCGTTGTGCCTCTGTTTTAATAGTGGCCTTGCATTTTTGGTCAGCGCATAGTTGCATTTTTTTCGGGCACAACTACCAAAACCAACCCGACGACAACCACAGTAACGCGTCTCTTTATGAGATATGTGTATCTCTGACACTGACTCGACCTTTGGAGCTAAGCTGGCAAATTTATTACCTTTCACCACGGTAAAACGATCCGGCTCCATTGCTATATAAAGGCCACCTTGTGACCTTACCCAGCAACCCTCACTTTGTGCACCACACTCGCACTTTTTCCTGTCATGCCGAGCCCCAGCATTCATCTGAGAACCCCAGATGCAACCCCAGGTAGCTTTGTCAAAATATTGTGGGATTTTACCCGCAGTACCATGGGTTCTACCCAGCCACCTCAGTACGAGCTGTTCAAATCAAGGATCACCCCATCCACCTCGGAATATTGGGCAGCAGTACACATCCCTCCCGTAGACTCCAATCAAGATCCAACAGAAGTTTCCTTCGTGGGGAAATCTATGCCAACCCCACACCTGGCCATAGAAGCTGCTGCGAAAGAAGCGATTGCTCGTCTTCGATCCGCAGTACCCTATGCCCGCGAACGAGGATATTATTACTTTCCGAGTCGTGCAGCACCCGGAGAAGTAACATCTTTTCCCGGTGGACGTATTGAGAGAGACCCAGTTCTGGCCAACCTTATCCAGTACATCATTGCTCAAGAGCATTTGAACCAGCGAGTGATGGATTATCTCAAGAGCCTCGCAGATTTAAATCCTCAGATCGCCATCGGCAGAGCACTGAGACCCGACCCGGAGAGACGCATACATCGACTGGTTAATCCACTTCCTCCGACAGAAGAAGAATGTATCCCTTTACCAGAGACATTTTATCAGGACCCCGTCCAGTTACCATTTTCATTTTAGACGTCACTACTGTATTTGCTTTTGCAGCATTTATATTTGCGTGTATCTTATACATGGTACCCCAAATTTGTGCGACGAGTCAATTATTTTGGCTTCTACTAATGTGTGTAGTTTTTGTTGTGGTTTATGCTCCTTTAAATTAGCTATTTTTCCCTCGCAAAAATTCTGGAGTGAGATTTCTTTTCCCTGAGTTGCTACATCTACACTTTCTCACGACGTGGATTTATTAGTTTCACACAGCACCACGCAGCAGACTCACAACCTTAATCATTCGGACACATACACTGTTTGTAAAACCTTGCAACGGTGTTACATCCAGCTAATCACCCCCTAACAACAGTTAGCACCTGGCACACTCCATCTACTCCTCATGATCACCACCACCGCGGAGAGCCAACACCCGAGCCGCAGCGTCGCGACACACGTCGAAGATCATCGCGCACAGGAGCACAGAGAGCCCCAGCAGTGTCGCCAGCCCTCCGCATATCAGGATCACAAACCAGTCCGGCATCGCCTCCGCCATTAGAGCCTCACCCGAGCTTCTGTAAGCAGTAATGGAGAAAGGAGGAGGAGAAGTGAGGCCAGGTGTGAGGAAGAAGAGAGAGGCACCCCGGCCGTTTTTATAGCTCGAGCTCGGTGTACGGTGGGCGAAGTCCACCAACGCCGCTCGTCGCCGAACACCGGTGTTCGGAGTCGAATCCGCGAGCAGTGCCGACAGCGCGCTGGCCCGCGAGGTGAGTGCACACTGCACCGGCAGCTAGCACGCCGCGCACTACCACGGTACGGCCTAGATGCCCTACGCATTAGGCATCACTGGTGGAGAAAGCGCGAGAAAGCGCGCGGGAGAGAGGAGGTAGAAGGAAGAACCAGAGGGAGAAGAGGAGACTGACAGTGGACCCCGGGTCCACCTGTCAGCCAGAGAGAGCACTGTGCTCTCGGGTACGCCCAGCGTATATCTAAATTTAGGAGTTATTCTGAATTTATATCCAGTGTAGAAATCTCACGATTTTGTCCCGAACCATAGACTCTTCCACGCAGCACCAGTTTTCACACTGTGGTTTTTCACCAATTATTGCCCTCTCACTGTAGCCACATCTTTATTGCGTAATTATTTTCTTAACACCGCTTTTAGCAAATCTCGAGGACGAGATTTTTCTTAAGGGGGATAGTATTGTGACACCCCAAAAATTTGGCCTTGTTTTAATGAATTAAAATTTTTGCCAGGAATTAAAAAACTTTGGATTTCTGAGCTCCATTTTTATTTTTAAATCATTTCCTTCCCTATTATGATGAGTTTTTCCCAAAGAGAAAACTTTTCAAATATGTTATTGGACTTGTTTAACCTCTCAAGAAAAACTTTCCTTTTATCAGTATAACTAATTAAATAATTAAGTTACTTGATCTTTATTTTCTTGAAAATGGTTTTTCAAGGTTAAATGGCCATATTGCAACTACAACCATTTGATAGATTCACTTAAAATTCCAACCAAAATTTGGAGAGGTCATGTGATGTTTTTAAAACACTTTTATGCAAAAATATATTTCATTCATGAAATATTTTGAGCTCTACAGCAAATTTTGTTCTCTGGTCCAGTGGGCAATTTTGCACTATAACTCCTTTAAATAATTCTTTCTAGCCTCCACCAAAATTATGGGATGATGGCAATGGCCTAAGATTTCACTTTGTGCAAAAATCCAGGATTGTTCTTTGAAAAATTTGAGTGAATCAACCTCTTTTCCATTCTGGTCCAATTTGAAGATTTGTACAGCAACCATGTTTTTACTTGCTCTTTAACCCTTGATTATTTCTCCTACTTGTAGTACCCCGTGTGAAACCCTTAAGTCCAGGAGCTTGCACCTTTTGGATCATTTTTGGTTCATGAAATAATGTCATTATTCCTGTCCAGAATTGAAATTCTCTAACTTGCACTAACAGTTCTTCTTTGGCAACTACCTCACCACCCTCGTGTACATCGAAAGAGACCCCAACCTGGAAGTTTTGGCTACCCCAAGAGCTACCTAGGTGCCTTTGGCATTTTGTCAAACACCCTGAGTGCATGACCAGTTTCGGCATGATTTCATATTTACATTGTGAGCTTGAGCTCCTGACCTAACCAGCATGTCCTAATGTTTTGCCCTAGCCCATAACCTATTTCTGCTAACTCTCGTTTAGTTTGGGACTCTCTAGGCTGCCATGGCATATCGTCGAACACACCCCGGGCGTGCTCTGGGCGCGCCCAGAGCGTGCGTTTGGCACCCGCATGCACCGAGTCGCCGCGTCCCACCCCGCACTCAAAACCCGGCCCCAGCCCGCTCGTCGTGTCCCCCTGCACCGCCACACCACCCCGACCAACCTGGCGCCCCACAGCGCCACCACCAGGATGGCCGTGGCGGCTAGCTGCCGGCCGCTAGCAGGCCCGACCGTGGTCGGTGCCGCCCAAGCCACCCCAGCTCGCCACCTGCCCCTGTGAGCAGTGCGTGCTCATCCACAGCTTCGTCCCCTAGCGCTCGTCGCCGCCACGTCGCCCTAGCTACAGCATGGCGGTCCGCCGTCGTTCTTATCTCCGGCCGCCTCGGAACCGACCTCCATCGCCTATTTAAGGAAGCCCCGAGCGTCTCCGAGCCCTCAGGTAGCCTCACGCCGTCTCACTAGCGCCCCCATCGCCACCAATTGGAGGGGAGCAGGTCTTCTTCAACCTCTCGGTCAGTTCGGCCACCGCCGCCTCCCGGCTCCGTTCGGCGCAACCAGAGCTTCCCCCTCTCCAATCTCTTCACCAGAAGCCTTCTCTGCCTCCCCTGAACACTTCCCCCTACTCCATTTCGATCGAGAACCACCGCCGCCCCGAAACCACTTTTCCCCGAAGCTTTCCTCCGCCGAGGAGCTCGCCGCCGACAGCTCACGTCGTCCCCGCCGACCCAGCGACTACCAGTAGGATCGCCCTCGATCCGCGGATCCATCCCCGCCCTCCAGAGGCCGCGAGGAGCCGCCGCTCGCCGGTGTTGGTCGCCGGAGTTCCGCCTCCGCTCGGGACAGAGGGAGAAGGAGGAGGGCGGACTAGTCAAACCTGACTAGTGGGCCACCTAGGACCCACTGTCAGTGACCACGAACAGTCCACGCGGAGTAAGTGGAAGCGTATTTCCAGATTATGCTTTCGACATGTACGTAATTAATCGAACCGTTTTTTTTCTGTTTTCTGTCTTATTTTTAAAATCAGATTTTGACCAGAACTTTGGTTGTCTATAACTTTTTAAATACAACTCCAAATGAATTGATTCCTTTTGCTAACTCTCTCAAATATTGTCTAGTTTATTTTAGGATTTATTTTAAAAAAATTCAGAACAACTTTTGGTGTTGTTTTTATTTTGTGTGTTAATTCTTTTATATTGCTAAAATAGGATTTTTAGGAGAGAAGAGAAATGTTTCAAGTTTTGGAGTGCACCCTGCCTTTCCACACATTGAAGGCAAGCATTCTGAATCCCGGCATAATATTTTCGGTGTGATCGTTGATGCATTTATAACACCACCGCATTTCGAAGGACTTGTTATTTCATGTGATATGATCATATGCATGGGTGCATGTTATTGATTTCCATGCTGTTGGAAATGAACACACTTGTGATGATAATCACCCTCATGTGCCTTGCATGCATACCGGCAGGAACCCGGGAAAACCTCTGCCTTGGGTAGGCATGAGTTTGTCGCCGGTCTCCGTCGGGACGGTTATGTCTGGTATGGCATGGTAAGGCGATATGAGAGGTGACTCTGTTGGATGAAATATATTCGTTATACTAATCATGTAGGGAATACTTGAACCTCCTGAGTCGACCGTAGATCGAGTCTTGTTCCAGTAACCCCCATACTTGTTTCGTACTACCACTCGTCTCTACAGCAAGTAGAGTACGGTTCAGTAAGTTGTCAACCTCTTTCTAGCACACACCATACAGAGAGGCCATGGTGGAAGATACCAGTTGTAGCTGGTAGGCAGACCACCTGGTCCGGGGGCATGGGTGTTTCCGGTTGGGACCGAGAGGGGAGGCCACCCCTTAGAGCGCGCGATATAAATTTGATCCCATGCTACGCGAGGTTGTAGCCTCCCCACTTAGAGTTTGCTTAACAGGTGTCATGGGTGATTCCAGACACGTGTGAGATAAGCTGGTGTGTGCAAGTTAGGTGTGTTTTCAACAAAAAGGCCGTAGACGGAATTAGTCCCGATGGACTAAAGAAATCCGTTACTCGTGGGTAAAGAGTACACCCTCTGCAGAGAATAAACCTATTCGAATAGCCGTGTCCATGGTTAAGGATTACAGTCTGGGATGGGTCAAGTGTCGGTCTTAGTGTCGGTCTTCGGAGGTGAAACGGTTAACCAGAAATGGAATTACTACTCATGACTTGTGATAACTATGATTATTATTATTGTTGACTAACCCGTGATATTATTGTTATTATCGAGTATCTCTGGGATGGTTCCACCTCCGGGATATTCACTATGATTGTTTCTTTTAAAGCCCTTTATGTGGTGTCGCTCAGACGCCTGACTATGGTATTTCTTTTAAAGCCCTTTATGTGGTGTCGCTCAGACGCCCGACTGTGGCATTTCTTTTAAAGCCCTTTATGTGGTGCCGCTCAGATGCCCGACTGTGGCATTTCTTTTAAAGCCCTTTATGTGGTGTCGCTCAGACGCCCGATGGTGGCATTTCTTTTAAAGCCCTTTATGTGGTGTCGCTCCGACGACCGACTGTGGTATTTCTTTTAAAGCCCTTTATGTGGTGTCGCTAAGACGCCCGACTGTGGCATTGCTTGTTATTTGTTTCATAAATTTTTATACTACCATGTTATTGCGTTTTTATAAATAACTTGCTTGCACGCATCAGAGTTTCATTTATCTTTTATGACTGACGTCATGAGCATAAATATTTTTGCACATCATGGTTATATTATACCTGTGTTCATAATGTTTGCGAGTACATTCAAAGTACTCATTGGCTTGTCCCTGGCTATTGTCTTGGCCAGATTTTCTTGCTCGGAGAGGAGCGACGCGATGCCAGCCCCGGTACCCACACAATGGATATAGCAGCCTCGCGAAAGATAGGAGTTAACCTGGTCAGCTGTTCCCGTGGAAAATGGAGTCCCATAGACACTGATGTTTCACAACCCGCTTCCGCCATCAACCACTAGAAACCATTTGTTGTACTCACAGGCCAGAATGGTCTTGTACTACATATTTTGTATTTTGCTTGGAATTTCTGTATGAAGTTGGAGCCTCATCAGCTAACAGTAATCCTGGGGCTGATGAGCACGACGGTCTTTTCTGGAAATTTATTACCCGGAAAACCGGTCGTGACACCGCGCCTCCTGCTTCTCTCGCTTGGTGCGCTCCAAGGCCACACTACTTTCGGCCTTGGACACCGCCTCTTTCAGGGTCGCCACCTCATTCGTGGCCCCTGCAATACCCAAGTTATTCCTATCATTTCTTGCAACCAAACCCTTTTCTATAAGGTACTACTGTAATAAGGTATTACTTACCTTCCTTGTCCTCGAGCTGCTTCTTGGCAAGGCCGAGCTCGTTCTCGGACCGCTCAAGGCTTTGCTTCAATGCATTGACCTCCGCAGTCAGTGCGACAGAGGTCAGCAGCGCAGCCTGCATTCCCATATTGACATATTTCTGTTAGACTCCTGCGTATATCTTTTTAGATCCTCAGATCGGCTTTTCTTTCCGAACACCAAACTGAGCATCAGGGACTACTTTCTATGTGGTAATATTCTTACATATCTTCAAAATTTACCTCAAAGCCTGTTAGAAAGGCTGCTACAGGCTTCTGTCAGCCCGCTCTTGGCGGACTGAACTTTTTGGATCACCACACTCATAATAGTACGGTGGTCCTCATCGATGGAGGCGCCGTTAAGCGCCTCCAACAGATCATCCGGCGCCTCCGGTTGGACGGAGGCCGCCGTCATCGCAGTCTTGCCCTTCTTATGAAGGGGCCGCCCGCAGGACTCCGGAGCCACGGAAGGTTCCGGTGCGGAGTCCGGCACAGGGCCACACTTATAGCCCTCGGGGGTTTTATCCCCCTTGCGCCCGAAGTCCGGGAGGTCACCTTGTGGCACCTCCAGGACCACCTCCTCCTGGTTAGGCCCCTTCGGGGACTCCGCCGCGGTGTCTTTTGCGTCGCGAGGGGAGGAGGCCGTCGTAAGTGAAGTGTTATTCACGTCCGACGAACCCAGGGAGCCACTCGACGAAGCGGGAAGCTCACCCTTGGGCGGGCTACATGGTTGTATTCGGCGTTAGAAGACATTATGCGACAAATAAAAAAATCATGAGTTGTTTTGGAATCCGAACACTTATGATCTCGCCAGGGGCTTGGTCCTCGAGGGCCACTCCTCTTCGCCGTCGTCGGCGTTGGTAGAGTAGTTCGGAGGAAGGTACTTCCCTTCTTGGACCCTCCGACCTCCCCAGTTGGGGAGGCCTTCCTTTTCTTCCCTCCCACCGTTGGGGGAGAAGCCTCTTTCTTCTCCTCCTCGTCTTCGCGGGAGGAGTCCGCCTCGGAGTCATCGGATGATGAGTTTGATAACACCTGACGACGGGAACTCTTTCGAGTTCCTGTAGCCTTCTTCTTGGCCTTCTTCTCCGGCACCACGTGAGGTGCCAGAACCAGCAGCCCCGTCAAGCGGGCGTCCGCTGGGTCTTCTGGGAAAGGAGCCGGACAGTTAGCCTGCTCGCCCTTCTTCAGAAAGTCCTGTCAAAGGTGAGGGAGTTTAGATCCCGCATAGTGTCAAACTATGAAAAAGTGTCCTGTAAAGGGTAAAATAGCTTACCTCGTCGGCTTTGCGCCGCGAGCTGAATCCGCGATCTTCGGTAGCGGATGCCGAAGCCTCGACGCCCTTGAACAACACCTTCCAGGCATCTTCGTACGTAGTGTCGAATAGCCTGCTCAAGGTTTGGTGCTGTGCCAGATCAAACTCCCACAATTTGAAGGCCCGTTGTTGGCACAGGAGGATCCGGCGTATGAGCATGACCGGGACTACGTTGACGAGCTTGAGATTCTTGTTCACCAGCTTTTGGACGCAGGCTTGGAGTCCGGTCAGCTCTTCCGAATCTCCCCATGTTAGGCCCGTCTCTTTTCAGGAGGTAAGCCGTGTGGGGAAACCAGATCAGAATTCGGGGCCGCCGCCCATTTGGGGTCGCGCGGCTCGGTGATGTAGAACCACCCTGATTGCCACCCCTTTATTGTCTCCACAAAGGAGACCTCGAGCCATAGGACGTTGGCCATCCGGCCCGCCATGGCACCTCCGCACTCCACTTGGCGGCCGCCCACTACCTTCGGCTTGACATTAAAAATCTTCAGCCATAGGCCGAAGTGGGTCTGGATGCAGAGGAAGGCCTCGCACACGAAGATGAACGCCGAGATGTTGAGGATGAAGTTCGGGCCCAGATCGTGGAAATCTAGGCCATAGTAGAACATGAGCCCCCAGACAAATGGGTGAAGTGCAAAACCTAGGCCGCAGAGGAAATGCGTGAGGAACACCACACTCTCATGGGGCCTGGGGGTAGGAAGGAGCTGCCCCTTGTTCGGGAGCCGATGCGCGATGTCGCTGGACAAGTATCCGGCCTTCCGCAGCTTTTTAACCTGTTCCTCCATTACGAAGGAGACCATCCACTGGAGCTCTGGAGCTCTAGTGCGCGGAAGTGGATAAGCAAAGGAGGAAGAAGGCGTAGGTAAAAAGGTGGATCCTTATCCCCTTATATGGACGGACGAAACTATGCGTCCCCACCAGCCTGATAAAACTTGCTTATCTTCCAAGCACCGTAATCAATGGCGCGATTGGGTTACCCACGCCCGTATTGATGAGAATCTCGAAATAAGGGGACACGATCTCCGCTTTGACAAGACGTGCCAAGGAAACTGCCTCGCTAAACGCGCTAAGGTGGGACAGTAAAAACGATTCCAGTAAAGGCTTGGCCGTGATATGACGTCACGCCGCGGAGTATGTCAGCAGATTGAATTTGTGTAAAGATTATTCTCTCTACGGTGGCATGTGGAACTCATTCTGTAGAGTCGGACACTATCCTTGTGTTCAAAATCTTCTATGAAGTATTCGGAGGAGGAACCCGCCTTGCAATGCCGAAGACAATATGCGCGCCGGACTCGTCGTCATTGAAGCCTAGTTCAGGGGCTACTGAGGGAGTCCTGGATTAGGGGGTGTCCGGATAGCCGAACTATCACCGTTGGTCGGACTCCTTGACTATGAAGATACAAGATTGAAGACTTCGTCCCGTGTCCGGATGGGACTTTCCTTGGCGTGGAAGGCAAGCTTGGCGATACGGATATGTAGATCTCCTACCATTGTAACCGCCTCTGTGTAACCCTAACCCTCTCTGGTGTCTATATAAACTAGAGGCTTTTAGTCCGTAGGAGGAACAACAATCATACCATAGGCTAGCTTCTAGGGTTTAGCCTCTCTGATCTCGTGGTAGATCTACTCTTGTACTACCCATATCATCAATATTAATCAAGAAGGAGTAGGGTTTTACCTCCATCGAGAGGGCCCGAACCTGGGTAAAAATATCGTGTCCCTTGTCTCCTATTACCATCCGCCTAGACGCACAGTTCGGGAACCACTACCCGAGATCCGCCGGTTTTGACACCGACAGTGGGCCCTTCCTTTTCTGTTGCGCGGGGGACAGGGGGTTACCTTTTTGGTCGGCCGCTCGATCGCGCTAGTGGGCAGCCGCCCGCCCACTAGACGCGTCCAAAAATATTGCGTGGTGAAAAACCCTGATGGCCGGCTGGTGAAAATCCAACGGCCAAAAGATCAAGTTGACCAGATCTAACGACTGACGAAGCTCCAATCCAGGGGAGCATTCTGGATGCAAGTTGGCTATGGTTCTTATAGGTTTAAATTGGCAGTGGTATCTCCATATATGTAGCCAGATCGACATCGAGCTCACAATACAAATCGTGCAACCATATATTATCGACATCTCTACTGGTTAGTTACATTCATCAACCGGGTCTGAGTAGTGTTGCACTATTACTAGTTATGACTAGGAACACCTTTTTTGTAGGGAAATTTTACGGTGCATCATAATACACCAAATCACGTGTATTATATGGGTGATCTAACGGATCAGAATAACTGGGTCTTTTTGAGCCCAAGGGTATTTTCGACCTAAATATTTTTGTACCTTTAATCGGCCCAATTAAGTCCAGGGGTATGGTCGTCCGAAAATTATAGATTAAATTAATTGCATTAATATAACACTTCATTATAGAGGTCCAATCATCGTGCGTACTCTTTTGAATTTAGGTTCGAGCGGTTCGTCCTCTCTCTTCCACTCGAGCCCTAACCTCGGCGCCCTCGATCGCCGCCGATCGCCCTCGGCTCCCTCGATCACCGCCGATCGCACTCGCCGTGTCACTCCTTCCTCCTGCTCCTACTCCCTCCTCCCCCTTCCATCGCAAGACACCCACTCGGGTCGCGGCGCCAGATCTTCCAACGAGCCTCCCCTCCTTGCCTTAGCAGACGCCACCTTCCCCGACCCAAGAGGACACATCATCCTCATCGACGTGCATCAACTTTTTCACACCGGATCTTCATTGTAAATGCCTAGCCATCTCAAATCTTTGCTGGTCCCTTGTGCATATAGTACCAATAAGGGTCGGATTTGATTAGGGTTTAGGATATGTCATGTGAGGTTTAGGGTTTATGGTTTGAGAAAGTTGTGACGAGATTTCGATTGAAAGGGAGTGTAAGTTGGATTTAGCTAGGACATGTTGATGCAGTTAGTTAGGGTTTATGGTTTCGGAAAGTTGTGACAAGATTTTGATTCAAAGGAAGTGTAAGTCGGATTTAGCTAGGACATATTGAAGCACTTAGTTAGGGTTGTGTGCCATGAGAAAGTTGTCAGCAGTTTTGGATTCAAAGAAAGTTACTTTGGATTTAGTTAGGAGATGCTTTTGAATTGAGTTTCGAGATATTTTGGATTTAGTTAGGAGATAATTATTTTTGGAGTTTGGATTTATTTTTGACTTAGTTAGGAGATAATTTGGATTTAGTTAGGTGATAATTTTGGATTCAGTTAGGACACAATTTTGAATGGGGTTTGGAGATAATTGATCTATCAGGGTGGATCTATCAGGGGACTTGAAAGATTTGTGCACTTTGGATTTAGTTAGGAGATCATCAGTTACAACAAGTACAATCAATTAAATATTTCTGGATTTAGTCACGGCATATTTTATACTTACTTACACCTTTTGAAGGACTGAGTTTGGTACATGAATCCGATATGAAAAATTAAATCAATTATTTAAGCAGAGTAGTGCATAATTATTATGTATGCTATCCATCCGTAACATTGACTATCTGTTTTCGTTGGTAGCATACCGACATGGGTGATAAAGGCAATGATGGCAAAAACTTGGGGAATACAGGCAAGGATGACAAGGACATGGGTGATATACGAAACGAAGGCAAATGAATGGATGGTATGTGCACGGATGATAATGATAATGAGGATGCAGGCAAGGATGGCATAGACCTGGATGATGTACACATGCAAGGTAAAGAAATGTATAATGTATAATACCTAAATAGTTCATCCCCACTATCCTATTTCTCTAAACATGCAAGCTATCCACATTATCATTCTTGCCACATCAGCAACGTAACTCCCACTATTGAATTTTTCTAGCATATGGTGAAGCCACATCATTTGTTGTTGTCATTGTTTTTATAGAGCGCCTTATGATTTGTACTATCCTTAGCAGCGCTGCCGTTACTGCTACTTTAGCTTTGTATACAACTACTACCCACAACCCACCAGTTGCATGTAGATTTAACCTTTCGTCAATCATAGCACTAGGTCCGTGTAGACAAAACCGGCGAGACAAAGGTAACAGCGGGCCACCCTCGAGCATGCACGTTTGTCTCTTCCTCTCCTCTCGGCAAGGAAAAGGCGAGGAAGGCGACGTACATGCATCTCTTCCTCTTCAGTTATGATCTAGGCATCCGAATAGGCGCTGCTCCACTAGGATGATCCTTGGACCTCTCCCCTTCGATCTATAAAGCACTTGGAAAATCAAGAGCCCGTACGTAGCTCTATACTCCTCTTCCGCTGCCCCCTTCTCCACACCAACTTCACATCTTCTGAGAGTTGTAGCCAACGCAGCGGTCTTGCCGATATCGAGTCTCAATTTGGTCGTTCAAGCCTAGAAGCTGAAGTGTTCACGTGCTGTCGGCGTCGGCGTCATCACCAGTTCAAGCTAATCCAGCCCATCACTGTTTTTCCTGCGTCCCTCCATGGATTGTATTCCGTATGGTTGGCAGGTAATGGAATGCTTTTCAGATTATGCAGTTGGTGACCCTAGAAAACTTCAAAACGTTTCTATTCTGTTAGACTATGCCGTTTCTTATATGAGCAAGTCTCACGGGCTGTTCTCGTCAAGCGGGCATGGATGCAATCATGCCTCACGTATGTAACATCAGCTCACATAAACACATAAGATCAGGAAGCGGAGTTTGTTCTGTATTTAGTGAGTGTGTATCTCTCCTCTCCCCTGTGATGTATCTCATATAAAACTGTACCCAGAGTGGATGAATACAAGCATGTTATCACTTAACATATTGTGAATAATATCAAATATGTTTTTCTTGGACCGCCATACTATTCTTTGTTATATTATGTTCATAATAGCTGTTCCTAATTGACTGTGTCAGGGTTATTTCTGTTCTATCTGTATTGGCTGATACAGAAAAAAATCCTTCTTACAGCTTACAGTTTTGTCTCGACGCACCACTATAGTGATCGAGAGTTTTTACTATCCAATTGATGATATTTCCTCAGATTTATTATCATCCTATTTCCAAAGGATAGATGAAATGCCCATATGTGCAGAAGTGTTTTGTATCAGGGTGCAACATGGAGGCAAAAGAAACTTGCATGAAAAAACTATGTCCATGAGGCCATCGACTTCTCACCCAAAAATCAATGTTTTTCACTAATTCTATGAAGCATGTAGTAA
Source organism: Triticum aestivum (assembly GCF_018294505.1). Classification (NCBI taxonomy): domain Eukaryota; kingdom Viridiplantae; phylum Streptophyta; class Magnoliopsida; order Poales; family Poaceae; genus Triticum; species Triticum aestivum. The sequence continues at coordinate 100,295,363 of NC_057810.1, forward strand.
TGTAGTGGTGTAATCTCTGTGATGACATCATCAAGTGAGATAGATGTATGTCAAAGAATAAGTCTTATATATTTACTGGTCTTGATGTGTCAATATTTCCTACAGCTGCAAAGAGTATGAGTTTGTTCCATATTTCCTACAGCTACAAAAATGGTTCTTGATTTTTAAGATGCATGGATCAATTGGAAGGGATTATGGTATTTATCTACCTTGAGACTATCAAATTAATTCACACATATAATTTCTTACCATATGTAGTTACCTTATATATTGACAGCGGAAAATTAGAAAATTCATTTTTTGTTCACATTCATCTATCCCTACTCTTTTTGCATCCCTTCCTCTTTTTATACAGGCTTGCAGTTATGAACTCATCCCAATGTTTCATATTCCACTAACGTATAGAAGATGCAGTTTTCTTTGTTACAACATACACACAACAAGGCATGCAGCTTCTTACAAACTACCTACAGGTGCTACCTAAAATTAGTAATTATGTTGATTAAATTGGGAATTAGTTTACTGGAGCGATCACCTGAATTTGTAATCAAGAAAAAATGTCATTAGTACTCTTCGGCCAGCTTCTACTTGCAGTTGTGCCATACCAAGTCCTTAACATATTATTCCTGTTTGTAGGGTAATAACTTTGATCCATAATTGTTTATTCATTACACTATTTGCGACTATGAATTAACCTTCAGTACGTCTGCGGTGATACAAAATTTCTGCAGCAACACGCGGGGTATCATCTAGTTGATAATAAAGGCATGGCTGGTTCAGATCTGAATGAGTGTATGGAATACATAGAGATCGTGAACAAGACTTTCAGGACTGAGGAAGAAGCCTACATGTTCTACGTAGGCTATGAAGGAAAAAAGGGTGCGGTGTTAGAAAGGATGATCTGAAGTACAGGGGCCCGGATCCGAAACAAAATGCACGCAGAAGGACATACGAGTGCTGCAAACAAGGATAGCGGGCCCTTAAGCACTTTAACAGAGCTGAAAGAAAAAGAACACCGAGGGGTCTTTCTCGGTGTGGGTGTCCCGCTCTTTTTCAGGTTGAGCTACAAGATAGTAGTGGCCTCTGGTTCGTCAAGAATTTTGTGGACAAGCATAACCATCTATTTGTCCCTACTCACCTGACTCCCTACTTATCAGCTCATTGTAGAATGACTGACGCACAAAAGGCCGATGTCATTGAGTATGCTCTTGGTGGACTTCGAACAAATCACATTATGAATGTAATGGAGAAGAATGCCAGAGGTCCTGACAAGCTTGGATTTATAGATCGAGACCTATACAACCATGTTTCAATCCAGAAGAAGCGCAAGATAGAAGGCAGTGACGCTAGATATTTGCTCACCTATATGATGGCACGGAGAAAAGCAGACCCGAAATTCTTTTTCAAATACACAAAAGACAAAGAAGGCCATTTGAGGAATATATTCTGGGCTGATTCGCAATCCGGGATTGACTATGTTGCCTTTGGTGGTGTCATGGTGTTCGACAGTACATACCGGTCTAACAAGTACAGGCTTCCGTTTGTTCCATTTGTTGGTCTGAACCATCACCGCAGCATAGTTTTGTTTGGGCTCGGTCTAGTGTCAGACGAGACAGTTGCATCATACTAGTGGATTCTTCATGTATTTTTGGAGGCAATGTCCCAGGCGGCACCCATTTCAGCAATCACCGATGGGGACGGTGCAATGGCTAAAGCAATAACTACTGTCTGGACTAGAATAGATCATCGTTTATGCACGTGGCATATCAAGGAGAATATGGTGATGCACCTCCGCAAGAAAAAGCTTGAGGAATTTAGGGAATTCATTTACCATTGTTGGGATATTGATGAGTTTGAGAAAAGATGTGAGGCTTATAAGGTTCGATTCAAAATAAAACCAACGGGGAAGAGGTCGTCATGGGTTAACAGGATGTACGAGCTGCGACACAAATGGGTTGCTGCATACACAAATGGTAGATATTTCCTAGGCATGATGATTAATCAGAGGAGTGAGTCTCTCAACTCAAGGCTTCATGTGCACCTGAACAGGAAGATGCAGCTTGTTGATTTGTTGCTGCATGTTGAGCACTGTGTATCCATAATGCATAAGAATGAAGCAGCATCAGATGCAGTAGCAACACATACAATACCCTTCACTAAGCTGAACGCACACCCTCTGGAGATTGTTGCCTCTTATATTTATACAACTATACGATGTTTCCAAAGGTAAAGCGTCAGATTGTCGAAGGGACAAATTGGCAGGTCACGAACCGATTAGCATGTGATGGTTTGGTTGTGTTTGGAGTTTTGCGCAAAGCCCCATATGATAAAGTCCCATATGGCAGGGATGATACGGAATTGCAAGGTAAGGAAGGTAAGGATGCTGAGGACTCTTGCATGCAAAAAAAATTGGATGCTGAGTATCCCAATGACTTGGAAGGTAAGGATGCTGAGGACTTGCATGCAAAAAGCTTGGATGTTGAGGATCCCAATGACTTGGAAGGTAAGGATGCTGCGGACTTGCATGCAACAAACTTGGATGGTGAGGATCCCAATGACTTGGAAGGCAAGGATGGTGTGGACTTGCATGCAAAAAACTTGGATGCTAAGGATCCCAATGACTTGGAAGGTAAGGACAGTAAGGAGTTGGATGCAAAAGAGTTGGATGCACAAGGCATGGATGCTAGGCCTATTGATTTTATATGTCACATGACTTGTCTTTTTACGGGAGCAAGACTGGATCATGCAGTTTGTAAATGTAAAAAGTTGGAAAGTCAGGATTACCCATGCACACATATATTCTGTGTTCTGGGTCATCTTGGTGTACACACATTTCCAAAAAACATTGTCAAGCCAGCTTTCCCTTCTTCGAGGACTGCGAATACTCATGTATGGTCTGATCACATGAATAAGTATCATCAACTGCGCAACATGGCTAGTAATGCTTGATTCACAGCCACAACTAGCGATTCACAGTCAGAACAGGTGATGGAGCTCCTCCAGAGTATATGGGTTGATGGAGAAAAAACTGATTTGGATGAAGGCCATAAATTGTTTGTTCCTTTGACAGCATATTTCTCTGCTGCTCGCGAATGCTGCACTGATGACGTGGAAAATCCAATCAAAATAGTTCCAAAAGAGAAACCAACTACCGAAGAATCGAACAAGAGGATTAAATCTAGGCGCGAGCGGATGAGAGAGAAAAAAAGCAACAAAGTTAGTGCACATGTTTATCTCATTGTTCATTTCCATACATGCTTACAATGTTAATATGTTCTCCGGGAGAATGTTCACATCTTTTTCTTCAATTTACGCAGGAACAAATCGGGGAAATCAAAGGCCACAGGGAAGAAGAAGCGAAAAGAGAAAGACTCAGAGAGAGAAGAAGACACAGAGTCAGATACAGAAGAAGAGGAAGATTCTAAAAAAGCAACGAAGTTAGTGCACATGTTAATCTCATTGTTCATTTCCATACATGCTTACAGTGTTAATATATTCTCCCGGAGAGTGTTCACATGTTTTTCTTCAATTTACGCAGGAAAAAATTGGAGAAATCAAATAGCACAAGGAGGAAGAAGCAAAAAGAAGAGACAGAGTCAGATACAGAAGAAGAGACAGAGGCAGATACAGAAGAAGAGGAAGATTCAAGTACAGAAGAAGAGGAAGATTCAGATGCAGAAGAAGAGGGAGATTCAGATTCAGAAGAAGAGGGAGATTCAGATGCGGAAGTAGAGGAAGATTCAGATGCGGAAGAAGAGGAAGATTAAGATACAGAAGATGGTGGGCTGAGGAGGGCTAGGAAGAGACCATTGGAGGTTGTAGAAGAGGATTACGCATAACCAAACAAGTGGGCATACCACAATTGTGCGTACTTAAACATGTTTTCGAATGCTGGCTGCAAATTCGTCTATTTTATTTTTTGTAGGAAACGCAAGGGCGCTCCAAATGTCAAAGCTGGGAGGAAGAAAAAGAACGATGACAAGGGTGTGCGAGGAAAACCAGTCAAGTTAGTGTCTGTACTTACATGTCCGCTCTACAAGTCGGGTATTTGCTAGTACTGTGTTGACGTTTCTTAACTTTTCCAGGAAAGACTCTAGGAAGGGCGGTAAAGAACAGGCCAAAGGGGTGATGAAGACAAAAAGGCCTGCTAGGAATGTATCACAGTCTGAGCGAATAAGAGCTGTCAAGTTAGCTTCTGCAGCTATGTAGAGAAAATCAGTGAAGTTAGTGTTTTTTGTGTTATAGTGTACTGTACATGCTCAAATCTTCCTTGCTATCCTATTTACAAACATTGTTTCATGTAGGAAAGCTAAAGTGAAGTCAAGATAGGATGTTTAGATGCACAGGGTCAAGCAGAGAAAACAAAAGGATTTCTGGGGTTGAAAAATTGAGAACAAACTAAAGTAGACAGTTTTCCATGCCGTGATCCACCTTGTTTCTGATGTATTAGACCTATTTGATGGACTGCCACTATTTTTCTGAATTCCTCGTTTGATTGGTACACCCTCATTTTATTATGGAAGGTCGACATGGTAGGCTAGTTATGATTTATCAACATCGATGAAACAATGCATTTTTTAGTGAAGTTGGTTTCATACTTGAAATATAAAATAGAAACCGAAAATTTATATATATAAGAAAATAGAATGTTAGAAACCTACTTGAAATCAAAATAGAAACCTCATTTTCAAATAACCTTGAAAAACGTTTATTTTCAAATAGAAAATAAGCATAGTGATATTTTAAAAATAGCATGCTCGTTTGAAAAAAGCATGTTCAGAAAATAAAACAGAATGAATATGCGGATTTAAAAATAGCATGCTGCTTTGAATATGCTGTTTTTAAAATACCATGCTGATTTTAAAAATAGCATATTGGTTTTAAAAATATGATTTCAAAAATAGCATGCTACTTTTAAAAATATAATGCTCTTTTCAATATGCTACTTAAAAAATAGCATGCTAATTTTAAAAATAGCATGCTTATTTTAAAAATATATTGCTCTTTTCAATATGCTACTTTTAAAATAGCATGTTGATTTCAAAAAAATCCCGTTGTTTTTAAAAATAGCATGCTGATTTCAAAATAACAGCCTCATTCTAAAAATATAACATTGTTTTAAAAATAGCATGCTGATTTCAAAAATTACATCTTTTTTAAATATGCTGTTTTGAAAGCAGCATGCTGATTCCGAAAACAACATTTTTTAATTACACTTTTTCTAAAAAGGTAGCATGTTTTTTAGTATATTGTTTTTCAAATTAAAAAGAACATGCTGGTTTGCTCTATTTTTGAAAATAGCATGCCATTTCGAAAATAACAGAAACATCATTTTTTGCATTGCATTTCGACCTGCAAGTTTTTGTTTTTGCATTGCATTTTTTTGTGGGACACGTACAAACCGCATTTTCAAAATAACTCGTACTAGCCAACAAAAAAACCTCGTTCAAAAATGAAAGTAGTGTCTAATCCATTTGAAACCTGGTTCGATTTGATTTTAAAAATACTAGCATCACTGTGGCAAAAAAGGAAATATAATTGCAGTCCATAAAGGTAATTATATCAAGGAGGGTACTAGGGTGCGTTATATATATAGACTTGCATAGCAAGTACATAACGCCACATAGGGTTCATACTACCACCAAATTACTGCCAAGTTCCACTTACTGGACGATCTTCATATCCAGTCGGACCCAAAAGTTATACCACCAAAGTACCAGTTACTATCAAGTACCAATTACTAGTAAGTTGCACTTACTTGACCCAAAAGCTGATACTACCAACTTGTAGTTACTGGCTAGTACATATAGATTGTAAAACTAGCGTCAAACTACTGTCATGGGTCAGCGAATCCTCATGCCACTAACCATGTTCACCCAAAGCCCACCACCACTCCTTTCCATGAACCTGAAGATAGCCATTTGATCTTCTTTCATTCTAACGCCCTCAACGACTTCTCTCTAGTTCTTCGTCACGATCGCATGCCCGTCCTTCTTGTCCATCTTGAACAAGACCTTTTTATTACCTTCAAAATGTTCGTTGGTGACACGCAAAACCATGGGCTTTCGCAAATAATCTTTGAGGTAGGTCTGACTGTAATCCATTGAGAAGCACTGATTGCACATGGAAATAAATAATGTTACATAAAAAATGAAGTATGATTTGCACACACAAAAAGTAAGTATGATTTGCACAACCACGTCCGTCCTCCTCTCTATCTCTACATGATGGCATTTTCACTTGTGAAGTATGATTTGCAAAAAGAAAAGTCCAAGTGTTTACCATCTTGCTCTTCCCTCTGATGACTGCCGAGCGAGTGACGGTGCTAACATAGTATGGTATGGGAGGTTGGCACTGCGTTACTATGGATTTGAGACAGTCGCACTGATCCTGCGTTACTATGGATTCGAAAGTTCCTCTTCTCACCAGGTGTTGGGGATATTACCACTGGGCGTAAACCGGCTTACTTGGGCCGGGTTAACTTCATAGTGGTATAAGCAGGTGAAGGCCCAAGGCCTATAGTCGGTTTAGAATCTGTATCAGTAAAACCGACCTGATGTATAACTTGTATTGTAAATTAGGAATAGAGAGATACCGACCGGGATACGAATATGAACCGGCTGGGACTCTATGGACCGAGGGGCGTCACCCGTGTATATAAGGGGACGACCCGGCGGCGGTTCAAGAGAGACAACGACAACTCGGGCCTATGCGAAGCTTGCTGCTCCCTAGCCATCGAGACCACATCAATTCCATCACAACTAGACGTAGGCTTTTACCTTCATCGAAGGGGCCGAACTAGTATAAACCTCACGTGTCCTTGTGTCCGCTTTAACCCCTTCAAGTAAACGCGTAGCGATGGCTCCACGACTAAGTCCTTTCGCTAGGACATCTGCCGTGACAAATCCACGACAGTTGGCGCCCACCGTGGGGCTATCGCATGATGGTTTGACGATCTTGGAGGGCAAGCTCAAAGGACTCGAAGGTTATGTTGTGGGCCGGATGACCAAGAGTCGTCGGGGCAGGATCTACATCGATGATGCAGGATGGGATCCTGAGGCCGATTCAATTGAGTATGGTTACCGGGTCCCCTTTGGCAGCGTACACGTTTTCATCGGCAAGATCGGTGAGCCTGGGCCGGAGCCGGACATCTACACCGACCCCGTCGAGATGGCTCAGCGTGCGAGCTTTACTCAGGTTAAACCAGCCATGAAGCGTGCCTTCGTTGGAGTCATCTACGGAGGAGAGCGCGAGGATGAATCAGAGCATGATAGCGAGACCGTCGTCTATTCTGGCGACGAGTCCTCGACCGGAGAGACCGAGTCGCTATACCGGGTGCAAGACGATCAAGTTAGGGGTTGTTCCGATGGCGACAGTATTCCGGACCCCCCAGGCCAGATCAATCGGGTTGGAATATTCATGGCTGGCACCCAGGCGGCGAATTATTCTTCGACTGCCGAAGCAATGCTCTTCGGATCCGCAGCAGCAGCGGCAGCAGGGGCAGGAGGCCTTGTGCGCCCGCCGGTTCAAGTTCTATCTGATTTGTTTGACGCACTGGCCGCGCTTATGGCAGAGGATGACCCGGCGGATCAAGATGCTCATAATGCAGAAATCGCGAAGGTGAGAGAGCAGATTGTGCAAGCCAAAGCGGATCTGGCAGCAGAAAAAGACCGGATGGCCGCAGAGCGGGCTGCTTTGGACGCACAGGCCTATAAACTCATGCTTGACCAGAATGCATCTCAGGAGGTTTTAAAACGAAAGCACAGATCACGCCTGCCGTTAGGGTTTGACCCCCGAAATCTCTTTCACACTCCGGGAGATGGACCCAGTAATCCACCGCGGTACCAGGAGACAAACCGGATTGAGGCGCTAGGGCCAGGAGCGACGGTCCAACCTCGCCTGATGGAGCCCCCTCACCAAAATATTGCGGTGCCTCCACCGGTCCAGACGCCCCCGGGTCATTATTCGAATCCTATGGACAACCTTGTTGCGGCCGCGGCACGGTTATAGGCCATCCCAGTTGATGGGGATTCTCCGCAAGCAGTAGAAACGCGCCGGGTTAAGGAGCTTCTCCGGACCGCACTGATGCAGCAGGAGGCATACTCATACAGTCGTGACCGGATTCATTCTACGCCCCGTCCGAGCCGGAGTTACAGCAGGCGCATAGATGAACCGGCCATATCAAGCAATGCGCACGGCCGTGAAGCGGCCCGTGGTGATGACCCGGCAGGTGGTGTTGTCGATGCTCGGGATGCGGTGAACCGGGCCCGGGTACAAAGGGAGGCCGAGTTAGCAGCACAGGATAATGCAGGTCAACTTACACCGGTTCGTTTTGCCACCTTTGCCGGACCAGGAATCACATCCACTCTGGGAGTGCCTTGCTTGATCCCTGCTTTACGTAGTGTGCGCCTGCCTAAAGATTTCAAGGGCCCATGCAAGGTGCCGAATTATACCGCCGATTTACCCCCTGAAGCGTGGATAGAGAGTTATGAGATGGCCATGGAAATGCTGGATGTGGATGAGGCTGCATGTGCAAAATATTTCACCATGATGCTCGAGGGCACGGCTCGTACTTGGTTAAAGAGCCTACCGCCCAATTCTATCAGCTCTTGGGCCCAGTTGCGGAGCCGGTTTATACAGAATTTCAAGGATACATGTAAGCAGCCCAAGTCCATAGTAGACCTGGCGGCTTGTGTCCAGGAAGAAGGAGAATCAACGACCCATTGGGTGCGCCGTGTTTCGGAAATTTTGCACTCATCTGACAGGATTAATGCTGACTCTGCGGTCTTAACTCTGGAAGGCAACTGCCGGTTTGAGCCTCTAAAATTGAAACTGGGACGCATGAAGCGACTTTGTAATGACATGGGAACCCTCATGGCTGCCTTAGTGAAGTATGCCGATTCGGACAATACCAAGGATCCCGAGCTTAATGATAATGAAGCAGGGAAGGGAAAGAAGGATAGTAACTCCAAACAGCAGCAGAATAAACTAGCGGGTCATGGAAACGGAGGCAAACGCAAGGCGGACGGCAGCGTGGACTTTGTGGCCAACACAAACGCACAGGACAGGGGGCAGCGGCGCAGAGGTAAAGCGGAAAATCATAACGGGGCTCCCAATCCTAATGCAAGCCGTTTGAACTATTTGTTGAATCAGCCTTGCCCAAAGCACGGGACGAAGGAGGCGCCGGCTAGCCATCTTTGGAAAGATTGCTACATCATGCAGGAGTTCAAGAACTCTAATGCTTTCCGGTATGATCACGGATCAGGTGGCGGTTCAGGATCCGGTTTCAGCGGGCCGGATCACGATGGGGTTTCCGGTTCAGGATGTAATCAGGGCGGTTACAACTACCAGAATAATCAGAACAGCCAGCAGCAGTAGCAGCAGTCAGGCTATCAGAGCCAGTAGCAGCAGTAGCAGTCGGGCTATCAGAGCCAGCCGAAGCAGTTGAGCAATGGGCAATACCATGTCTTCACAACGGGCTTGGATAAGCGTGACCGAAAACTCCACCAACGAGCGGTGAATTCTGTTGAAACGGCCTTACCGCGTTACTTACGCTGGTCAAAGCAGCCCATTGTGTGGAGCAGAGAAGATCACCCGCCCCGGGTTGATAATCCGGGTCAGTTAGCGTTAGTGGTGGACCCTCAGGTGGGGGGTTATAAATTCACCAAGGTACTCATGGATGGAGGAAGCAGCATTAACATACTATATTATGAGACATTCAGGCGCATGGGACTGACAGACAAGGATCTCAGACCGTCGAACACGGTATTCCATGGTGTTGTGCCAGGCAAATCTGCATATCCTGTTGGTAAAATAGCTCTAGATGTGGTTTTTGGAGACGAGCACGACTCCCGGTCAGAAAAATTGAGCTTCGAAGTGATGAAGATCCGAAGCCCATATCACGCCTTGTTTGGGCAACCGGCTTATGCCAAGTTCATGGCGCGGCCTTGTTATATCTACTTACAGCTCAAGATGTTGGGTTACAAGGGGACAATAACGGTTCACGGGAACCGTAGGATCGCTTTGGAATGTGAAGAGGGTGATGCGGCTTACGCAGAGTCGGTCTGTGCCATGGAAGAGTTGAAATATTATAAGGACAATGTCGATCCGGCGGATATGACCCCTTTAAAGAAGCCAACTACAGAGCATGATTCGGATCTGAAGTTCAAATCGGTAGCTGAGACCAAGCTTGTTGACTTCGTGCCCGGCGATTCATCCAAGCAGTTCACTATCAGTGCCAACCTGGATCCCAAATAGGAAATCGCGCTCATCGAGTTCATCCGTGAGAATCGGGACATTTTTGCATGGAAGCCGTCTAACATGCCAGGTGTACCGAGGGAACTCGCTGAGCACACTCTTAATGTGGATCCTAAGTATAAACCGGTGAAACAGTTCCTCTGCCGGTTTAACGAAGAAAGACGCAAAGCCATTGGAGAGGAAGTGGCCAGGCTTTTAGCAGCTGGTTTTATTATTGAGGTGTTCCATACAGAGTGGCTTGCTAATCCGGTGTTGGTTCTTAAGAAAAACGGCACTTGGCGTATGTGTGTGGATTATACAGATCTTAACAAAGCCTGTCCGGCAGACCCTTTTGCTCTCCCCCGTATTGATCAGATCATTGATGCCACGGCGGGTTGTGAGCGTTTGAGTTTTTTGGATGCATACTCTGGATATCATCAGATCAAGATGGCGGTTAAGGACCAGGAGAAAACAGCATTCATTACTCCCTTTGGAGCCTTCGGGCTCAAGAGTGCCCAAGCCACCTATCAACGGTGTGTACAGAATTGCCTGCATGAGCAGATCGGCTGCAATGTGCACGCATATGTAGATGATATTGTAGTAAAATCAAGGCAGAAGGAGACACTGGTGGATGATTTGAAGGAGACCTTTGACAACTTGCGAGCCTACAGGATGATGCTTAATCCGGCCAAGTGTGTTTTTGGTGTTCCAGCAGGCAAGTTGCTGGGTTTCTTGGTGTCTAACAGAGGAATTGAGGCTAATCCGGAGAAGATTACGGCTATTACATCTCTAGCTAAACTGGAGTGTATCAACGATGTTCAGCGTTTGGCGGGCCGAATCGCTGCGCTGAGCCGGTTTATCAGCCGCCTCGGGGAGAAGGCTATCCCTTTGTACCAAATGCTAAGGAAGACAGACAATTTCATCTGGAGTCCGGCTGCTGACGAGGCATTTGAGGATTTGAAGCGGCAATTAGCCAATCCGCCTGTTCTTGCAGCTCTGGTTGACAAGGAGCCACTATTATTATACGTAGCGGCTAATGCTCGGGCAGTTAGTGTGGCTATTGTGGTGGAGCGCAAAGAGGCGGGCAAGGAATATCCGGTTCAGCGGCCGGTTTATTATATCAGTGAGGTGCTGATTGAGTCCAAGCAAAGGTATCCGCATTGGCAGAAGCTGGTCTATGGTGTTTTTATGGCCAGTCGGAAGTTGAAGCAGTATTTTCAAGGGCACCCCATCACAGTGGTCAGTTCAGCTCCCTTGGGTGATATTATACAGAATCGGGAGGCGACTGGCCGGATTGCCAAGTGGGCTATAGAGCTGGGGCCGCACGGACTGAAGTACGTGCCTCGGACGGCCGTGAAGTCTCAAGCACTTATTGATTTCATCAATGATTGGACAGAATTACAGGCACCAGAGGAAAGCCGGATTACACATATTGGACTATTCATTTTGATGGATCCAGGCAATTGGAAGGCTCAGGGGCTGGAGTCGTATTAACTTCCCCGTGAGGTGATAAGTTTTGTTATGTTCTTCGCTTAATGTTCCCTTGTACTAATAATGCAGCTGAATATGAAGCCTTGCTCCATGGTCTGCGGATGGCTAAAGAGATGAATTTAAGCCGGGTTAAGTGTTTTGGTGACTCGGACCTAGTGGTTCAACAGGTGTCTGGCACTTGGGATTCGAAAGACCCACTCATGGCTGCGTATCGTCGGGAAGTGGATAATATTGCAGGTTGTTTCAAGGGTTATCAAGTGGATCGTGTGGACCGTCGGAAGAATGAAGCGGCGGATGCTTTAAGCCGGTTGGGCTCTCAGCGTAAACCGGTCCCGCCTAACATCTTTTTGGATGTGTTGCACAATCCGTCAGTCAAGCTCCCAGGTGAAGCGGATTTAGCTATTCCTGATCCGGAGTCTCAATTGGTGGCAGCCTTGCGTGTTATTCCGGATTGGACGGTTCCTTATCTTGTGTACATGACAAGGGGGGAGTTGCCAGAGGATGACATTCTGGCCAGACAGATAGTCCGGCGATCCAAGTCTATGACAATTGTCAATGGTGAATTACATCACTGCAGTGTATCAGGGGCGTTTCAACATTGTGTTTCTCCTGAGGAAGGCTGTGAAATCTTAAGAGAAATCCATGAAGGGGATTGTGGGCACCACGCCGGTTCAAAATCTCTGGTTGCAAAGGCGTTTCGTCACGGGTTCTACTGGTTGACAGCACATGCTGACGCGGAGGATTTGGTTAAACGGTGTGATGGATGTCAGAAATTTTCAAGGCGTGCTCATGTGCCGGCTCAGGAATTGAGGATGATCCCAATAACATGGCCATTCGCAACTTGGGGGCTAGACATGGTTGGACCTTTTAAAAGATCCATGGATAAGAAAACTCACCTTTTGGTGGCAGTTGATAAATTTACCAAGTGGGTTGAAGCGGAGCCTGTCAGCAAGTGTGATGCAGCAACAGCGGTGCAGTTCATCAAGAAGGTGATTTTCCGGTTTCGTTTTCCACACAGTATCATTACTGATAATGGTACCAATTTATCCAAGGGTGCTATGAAGGAGTTCTGTGAACGTGAGCACATCCGACTTGATGTGTCGTCAGTAGCACACCCCCAGTCCAATGGAAAGGCAGAATGAGCTAATCAGGAAATCTTGCGAGGCATCAAACCCCGGCTTTTGGTCCCATTACAAAGAACACCAGGATGTTGGGTTGAAGAGCTGCCATCTGTATTATGGAGTATCAATACTACGCCAAACCGGTCCACAGGATATACGCCATTTTTCATGGTCTATGGAGCAGAGGCAGTTCTCCCTAGTGACATCCGGCACGATTCACCTCGTGTGGCAGCTTATGTTGAGGCAGACAATGAGACAGCACGACAAGATGCCTTGGACCTATTGGACGAAGAGCGTGATATAGCGGCTGCCCGTTCGGCGATTTACCAGCAAGATCTTCGTCGCTATCACAGTCGACGGGTTAGAACCAGAACTTTTCAAGAAGGAGATTTGGTGCTTCGATTCATCCAAGATCAAACGGATATGCACAAGTTATCCCCACCTTGGGAGGGACCTTTCGTAGTCAGCAAGAATCTGCACAACGGGTCGTATTATCTGATTGATATTCGAGAGCATCAAGACTCACGTACATCAGAAGAGGAGACCAACAGACCGTGGAATATAGCTCATCTTCGACCTTACTATACTTGAGCCATTGGCTCTATTTATGTACATATCATGACAATGTATATATTATCTTTGATATATCAAACCGGAGCCTCAGCTGAAGCGGGGTCTCTGTCTTTCTCATCATGCGAGGTTACATGGAGTGGTTCTGTCTAAAGCGGCCTCCGGTTTACCCCTTGACATTTGTTTTTATATCACTGGGGGCTTTGGTCGTGTCCGAACCAACGAACACCCTTTGATAGGCAACAGCCACCAGATCATTTGGGGACTGGGTCAAGTCTGAACCAGTAATGCCTCTTGGTCGGCCTAAGGCCACAAAATCACTTGGGAGCATGGTCGGGCCCGAGCCATTGCTACGCCTCTTGATTTGGCATATATGCCACGAGTCATTTGGGGACCTGGCTGACTTGAATCATTGTCACCCCTATTGGGGGCCTTGATCCTGTCCGACCATGGTAATGCCATCTGAACAACTTAATATAGCATATTTTTGTGAGTGATTTTATCATTAATTTCGTTTCCATCTTGTTTTCATGGTTTGTTCGTTTTTGTTTTTGTTGGATTTCTTTATGTCAGCAAGCATATTTTTTCCGGTTCAGCCAATGATTTTTGATCCCCCTTCTAATCTGGAGGAGTCTCCCGGTTTACCGTTTCCCTGTTAACATCATGGAATAACTAGGGGGCTTGTATTAAGTCAGCACGGTTTGTACGGGGGCTACTTTCCCCTTTTTGACGGTAATGGTTTATAAAACCACCGCTTCAGGCTTGGTTAAAGCCAGCTTTATACCCAAGCATGGCAGGTATTTATGTATCGTATATTTGTGATACACATATCAAGATCATAATCCGGCTGACGATATAACCTCTACCGAAGTTCAAATTTTTCTGATTGCAGGAAATATGAATTAAGGTTTTTTTTCAAGCAAAAGCTTCAGTACTTATGCACGAAGGCATATCCCAGGCAGAAGTTTTAAACTATCCTATTACAAGGCAGCATGGTGCCCAAACAAGATCATTGTTTTTTGTAGAAGGATGTTGCAAAAGGTACTTCAAACCGGCTTCCGGTTCAAGCCTGCTCCTCGTCCTCCGCCGCTTCAGCTTCCTCGTCTCTACCCATTGGCTGGAAATCAACAGTGGTCCAGTCGATTCCCATTAAAGCTTGGAAAACAGCTTCTTCATGGATCAGGGAAGACGGTTCAATATCAGGGGCGTAAGTGTGCTTACGGATAGGAGGAATCAGATTCTCTGCTTCAACAGTTGGGGCAGGCACTCACTTGTTTTGATTATTGTATTGCGCTTGATAATGCGTCAAATCTGCCTCTTCAGCTAGCTGGCAAGCCAGAGGGTGCACTGCACAGTTTATAGCCCTTAAGTCTTCTTCGTTGAACTCAGAGCCGTCTTCTTTCAGACTGGGATAGCCTTGAGCTGCTTCCACAGGATCAAAGTCGGGCACCCATGCCTTTGCCCGGATTAAGGCATTGATGGCTCCGGTTCGGGCAGCGGATTTTTTCAGCTCCTCAATCCGGGCTGGAAGCATTGCCAACTTGCTAAGAGTGTCCTGGATTAAAGAGGGCGCCGGGTTGTTGTGAGAAGCTGTGCTGATGATCCATTGGGCTCCAGTGTACAATTGTTCTACCAAAGTGTAGGCAGCTTTCAATTTCTTCCTCACATCATTTCCTAAGTGCCCAATACGTGTGTCTACAAAAGAATTGGAATGGTCACAAACCGGACTTACGATACAGCCGATTCAAATTCATCACAGAAGTTACAAGGAGCTTACCAAAGATAGCAGCAGTCATGGAGTGTATTTGCCGCTGTACGGCCGTCAGTTCATCTACCACCGGTTTAAGAGCCGCTTCAGCATTTTCTGCTCTTTTGGTTAAACCGGCCTTCTCAGTGGCCCAATCAGCTCGCTCTTTCTTAAACTTTTGTTTCAGCCGTTCAGGAGTGCTCAAAGCGCCGGTTAATTCTTCCTTAGCTTTATCTGTTTCAGCTTGCTGGGTCTTCAGGGCCTCCTGCAAATCGGCAATCTGGTCCTCCTTGATTTTAATCTCAGCCTGCATACAGATGACATTTTAAAGTTTTTCACAGTCAAGACAAGAAATTGAAGTATCAGCCACATAAACAAAGTTATATGCCTGATACTTGGGGGCTAATGTATCTTCAATTTTTTGTATATTGTTCAAATACAAAGTCCCAAGCTCAATACAAGTATTCAACTTGGCACTTGGGGGCTAATGGCTATTTGATCAAGTTCTGTTCTAAGGACAGCTTTTTAGCCCCGGTTTGCTTATGCTAAACCGGCCCTCGAGGGTTATACCGACGGATTTCAAAAAATATATATTCAGGATCAAGTCCCGGTTTGACCAAGGTCACAAACCGGCCCTTGGGGGCTACCGGGATGAATGCAAGAGCAGAAGAGAAAGAAGGAATTTACCTCAAATTTATCCCTCATCATTTTGACTAGGCCAGCTTCACAGTCACGGCTAGTGTAAAGCCGGTTTAAATAGCCAGAATGAAGATATTGAGCATTCAGAGCGGCATATGTTTCCAATTCGACATCCCATTTTCCTTTGTTCAAAGAGGAAGAATCCTCTTTGATGGTATGCCTGGTAAGAGTGGCAGGATTCCCGGGTTCAGAACGGCCTACACCGGTAATCACAACATCATCATCTTTTGATTCGCCGGTTTGGGTTGGTGCGGCCGTTTTGTCAGTAGGAGTGTGGGATTTCTCAATCTGGACAGAACTGGCAGGCGGATCAGCAGACGCTGGAGCATTAGTAAGACCTTCTTCAGGGATAATGTCATCTTGCAGAGGAGGATCACTGGGGATATCTTCAGAAATAAACACTTCATGATCCGGCGCTTGGTCATGTTCTGGGGCCACATTTTCTTCAGCCGCTTTATCTAGGCGGGCCTTCTTGCTTGGTTTCGGTTTAGCCCTGAAAGAAAAGAAAAGTCAAAGGTCAAAGAAAAACGTAAGACATTGCGCAGCATACTGGAAGCATATGTTCGGTTTAAACTTACCCAGCAACTGTTTTCAAAGGTGGTAGCTGGGTGTGATGGGGTTATGTACCTAGGGTAGGGTCATGGACCTGATCCAAGTAACTTACCCCAGGACATCCTTAGAAGAGGTCGCCTTCCAGTCGACCAACGAGGACTCACTCGACTGGCCTGAAGGACTCGACCACGAAGACTCACTCGACCACCAAGAGGTCAAGAGGCACTCTGCACTGCAACGGCCTGTAATTAAGTAGCCTTTATGATAGTAAAGACACTTTATGTGGGGCGTTACCAGTAACGCCCCAGACTTAACTCACCTTAAACCCTCTCCTACGTGGGCTGGCTGGGGTCCTGGCGCACTCTATATAAGCCACCCCCCTCCACAGGCAGAAGGGGTCGGCACCTTGTATCTCATATACTCACAATCCACTCGACCGCCTTCGGGCTCCGAGACGTAGGGCTGTTACTTCTTCCGAGAAGGGCTTGAACTCGTACATCTCTTGTGTTTACAACCTCTCCATAGCTAGGACCTTGCCTCTCCATACCTACCCCCCACTCTACTGTCAGGCTTAGAACCACGACAGTTGGCGCCCACCTTGGTTTAGGGTTTAGGGTTTAGGGTTTAGGGTTTCATAAGCTGCCTGGCTCGCATCCCGGATTGTCTTCAACTACTCCATCATTATACCCGCCTGGCGTATCGCTTCCTTCGCCGCGCCAGCTTGGTCCTCCGGGATGTGGTGCGTTGTGAAGAGGGAGGGCTGCTGAGCACTCGTCAATGGATCTGCGAAGGACACCGTGTGTCGAGTGGTGTTCCCTTCCTCCGCAGTCGGAATCTCAGGCGCCGTCACATCCTGAGGCACCTTACTGGCGGACGCTTTCCGACTCCTCCTGCGCTTCAGTGGTTCTTCGTCCTCATCATCATCAGGGAGATCGATAACAACATTGGGTGGAGCTATGGAGAAGAATCAGGATCAGAGATCGCGAGTCAGTCGACTAAGAACGGCGTTAAGAATACAGTACCTGGCTTCGAAGTTGCTGCGTCCTCCATCTCGTGGTCATCAGCCCGGGCCGAGGTTTCAGAAGTAGCAGCACTGCAACTCCAAAGGATTAGTCGACTAAACTTCAGCATCGACCAGAGACAAAGTTCACACAAAATAAGAAGACTTAAGCAGCACGGTTACCCTGATATGGTGGGGATGGACACCTTCATCCTCGGCAGGAGCTTGATCGTCTTCGACGGGGCCGCCCTGGGCTGCTTCGGCGCCTTTTCAGTCGGCACCGGAGAGGTGGTCCGAGGACAGTTGGTCGACTGAGCGACGGTCGCAACCCCCTTACCACGTTCAGTCGAAGGGTCGTGGACAAGCTTCGACCGCCTTTCCGAGCGCGGTGGTACAACCTCCTCCTCCTCTTCTTCCTCGTCTTCAACGTCATCTTCATCACCGCCATCATCGTCATCATCATCATCGCCCTCTGCCACGTCCGAGTCCCATTCCTCCTCGTCCCGGCTCTCGCCCCCACTCGCCTCACCCTCCTCAGTTGGAGTTTGTGCCCCATTGGGCATCGAGTACAGCTCGGTGAGGGCCTAGCAGATATCAAGACAAGAATCAGTCGACCAGTCGGCAGAGTAAACAGAAATGAATGCGACAAGAACGCAGTGGAGAGCAGAGCAAGTGTACCTTGTTTGGATCGCTGTGGTGGTCGAGTGGAGGAATCCTTCTGGCTCCGCATGGGTTGTCCTTGTTCCCGGTGACGGCTACCATCCATCTTTCCAGAGTGACATCGTCGACTGCTTCTGGATGGACTCGAGTCTCGTCTTCAGTCCCACAGTACAACCACATGCAGTGGCTCCGGAACTGAAGGGGCTGGATGCGACGCCTGAGGAAGACATCCAGGAGGTCCATGCCCGTCACTCCCTCCCGAACCAACTGCACCACGCACTCCATCAACATCTTCACGTCAGCTTTCTCCTCCGGAATCAACTTCAGAGAGGATGGCTTGTTCACTCGGTCCATGGTAAACTGTGGGAGTCCACTCGACTGCCCCGGCGTCGACTGGTCCTGACAGTAGAACCAGGTCGACTGCCAGCCTCTGACTGACTCGGGGAAGGTCATGGGCGGGAAAGTGCTCTTATTCCTCACTTGGATGCCCAGACCCCCACACATCTGGACGACTCGGGTCCTTTCATCGCCTGGGCTCGCTTTCTTCACGGTCTGAGAGCGACACGTGAATATGTGCTTGAATAAACCCCAGTGCGGTCGACAGCCCAGGAAACCCTCACGCATGGACACGAACGCGGCAAGATAGGCAATAGAGTTTGGGGTAAAGTGGTGGAGCTGTGCTCCAAAGAAATTCAAGAAGCCACGGAAGAAAACACTCGGCGGCAAGGAAAATCCACGATCTACATGGGTGGCCAAGAGCACACACTCACCCTCTTCTGGCTGGGGCTGCCACTCCTTCCCCGGAAGCCTCGCAGCTCCATGAGGGATCAAACCCTCGTTGGCCATGTCGAGGAGGTCATTCTCTGTGATGGTCGACTGGATCCAGTCTCCTTGGACCCAGCCCTTCGGCAGGCGGGATCTGGACGAGGACCCTCCGCGGGTGGTAGATCTCCCCTTTGCCTTCTCCGACGCCGACGCCTTCTTCGCACGTTCCAGCGCCGCCGTCTTCTCCTTGGCCATGGTTGCCGGCGAGATGCGCGAAGGGAAGTGGTGCGGGGGCGAGAGCGAGCACGCTGGGCGGAGAAGAAGGAAGCAGAGAGAGAGAGAATGCTGAGGCGCAGCACAGGAATCCTCACCGGGCGCATTTATAAGGTCCCTTCCGAGTGGATGACATGTGGGCCCGGTCGATCTAATCATATCAGGAACAGTTATGCAAACGGGATACGTGGCGGATAAAGCGGCGCGGAGATCGAGGCGTCTATGTCCCGTCCCATCCGAACGCCGCGGTCCGCTCCACTTCGCGCGCGTCCCCAAATTTCGCATCCCGCGGAATCCGCGAACGGCAGATCAGTCTGTCAGACGCGGAGTTTCCTGCAATCCGTCGCTCGGGGATCGTCGAAGCCCGAAATATCACTCGACAAAAGAAGAGAATGGATCAAGTCGACTGAAGACAAGTTGCTCACTGTCGGCGAAGAGGTTCTTTGGTCCAGAACAGCGCACAACCAGAGCGCAAAGGTTAATCGGAAACGACATCAACTCCTTCTTCACTCGAAGCCTCAATCCATTCGGGGGCTAATGATGGGGTTATGTACCTAGGGTAGGGTCATGGACCTGATCCAAGTAACTTACCCCAGGACATCCTTAGAAGAGGTCGCCTTCCAGTCGACCAATGAGGACTCACTCGACTGGCCTGAAGGACTCGACCACGAAGACTCACTCGACCACCAGGAGGTCAAGAGGCACTCTGCACTGCAACGGCCTGTAATTAAGTAGCCTTTATGATAGTAAAGACACTTTATGTGGGGCGTTACCAGTAACGCCCTAGACTTAACTCACCTTAAACCCTCTCCTACGTGGGCTGGCTGGGGTCCTAGCGCACTCTCTATAAGCCAGCCCCCTCCATAGGCAGAAGGGGTCGGCACCTTGTATCTCATATACTCACAATCCACTCGACCGCCTCTGGGCTCCGAGACGTAGGGCTGTTACTTCTTCCGAGAAGGGCCTGAACTCGTACATCTCTTGTGTTTACAACCTCTCCATAGCTAGGACCTTGCCTCTCCATACCTACCCCCCACTCTACTGTCAGGCTTAGAACCACGACAGGGTGGCCGACGATTCACCAGATGAGGAATGAGAAGTGACCTGATAATCGGAGTCGGATGGATTAAGAGGTTGACGGAAGAAACCTGCTTTACGATTTAAATCAATAAAAAGGTCAGAGACCTCGGAGCGGCGTTTTCGAACCGGACTGTTTGGTAAACCGGCAGAGGTAACTACCTGGCCACTGTGCCGGGTTGTGCGGCGAGCTTCGTGTTGCTGGGTCTTCATAAGAAATTGGGAATCCAGATAAGCAAGAGGATGAGAAAATTTAACTTTCCGGTTTGCCCGGCGAAATTTTGGCAAAGGCAAGATTTCTGAATCGGAAGAGAGAATGGTTACCTCAACGAAAACCGCATTGCTGGCTTCAGCGTCATCCTGACAAACATCATCATCAATAAGGCGTGTAAAAAGTAAGCCAAGTGAATCAAGTTCTACCTCAAGATCCGGATTACCCACATCATCATCAATGGCTGGGTCAGATGAAGCGGTGGTTTTTCTCTTATGAGCTGGTTTCTTGACAACTTTGGTCTTGGGCCGGGTTGGCCGTCCTGCCTTTTCCGATTTGTCTTGAGGAAGTTTCTTACTCCAGAATGGATTATCACCCTAGATCAGCAGCAATTAAACGTTGAACATGTAAAATAGTAACTCGGTTCAACAATAAAGCAATTGAAATATTACCGCTGGCGGTTTGTTGGTGGTGTAGTAAGGAAGCAGACCGGTTTGAGAACAGAGGTGCTCCGGTTCATTCAGCATCTTCTTCACAGATTCTGTGACTTCATCCTCAGGGAGTTGGATTTTAGTGTGTCGGAGTGGGTCATCGACACTATCAGTATACTCACACATCAAATCTGGGCGCCGGCTTAGAGGCAAAATACTCCATGATATCCAGCAGCGTGCAAGGTCTATTCCTGTTAAACCGTTGGCCATGAAGGCCCGGAGCTTGGACAGTTGAGGAGCATATTTAATTCTCTCCTTGGCGCTTAGCCTTTGTGGAAAGGGGTGAGTGTTGCTGAGCCGTTCCGGACGGAAGCCAGGCAAGGGATTTTCATTGTCAGGAGATGTATCCTTGCAATAAAACCAAGTTACGTTCCATTCCTTGGGGTGAGTATGGAGTTTGACGTGAGGCTAGGTGATTTCTTTCCTCTTTTGAATGGCCATACCGCCCAGTTCGGTATTAGGGCCGTCAGTGAATTCAGTACGACGGTTCAGATGAAAGAGATCTCAGAATAACTCGACGGAAGGCTCCTCTTGAAGGTATGCCTCAGAAAGTACTTGAAAGTGACATAGGTTGGTGACGGAGTTGGGGCCAATATCCTGGGGACGGAGTTGAAAGTTGGCTAACACATCCCGATAAAATTTGGAGCCGGGCGGTTTGAAGCCCCGGGCCATATGATCTGTGAAGACCACGACCTCTCCTTCCTGGGGTGTAGGAGGACATTCATCTCCAGGAACCCTCCAATGAATCGTGTCTTTGCTATCCAAAGCGCCAATCAGGACTAGGTCGTTCAGCCGTGATTCTGTGACACGGGAGGGAACCCAGTTGCACTTGTACACTTGTTTGGCCATGACAAGATCTACAAGGAATAAATGATCCGGTTCAAGAACATGCCGGATAAAACGGTGGTGATCTAATTACGGTAAACCGGAGGTAGTACCCATAAACCGGTCTTCTACAACGCAGCATCAGATGGATTCTGGCGGTTCAACCAGGGGACTAATGGCATATATAGCGGTCTAGCAATTTTTTCTCTATGGTGAAGTTAAACCGCCTGGCCTAAGCATCGGAAGCAATCGAAAATATGGATAACTAGTTATGCAGAAACAAGTTTCACAAAATTATGTAACTGCCGCGGATCTACAGCAAGCTCATAAAAACTGGAAATATTTCGAAGACTAAGACGGAAACAGAAGTGAACCATTGGGCGGTTAGATGCGGGAGATCTATGAGTTTGGATAAGAAGTGACAGGCGGATGCTAAAGGGATCGCTACTAAACACAGCAAGAGTTCACAGATGCATTCAAGATCAGAGAGCAGCTAGGAACGCGCCATGAACATAGCAAGAACATGGAACCCTAAGAACAGATCTAGGTTAAGAGGAAGAGAGGACTTACCGGAAAAGGAGAAGATGCGGAAGGACGCCGCAATACTCTGGTACGTACAGGTTGATGCGGCGGCCTGAGGCGAGGCAAAGGTCGACGGTGGTGGCGGAGTCCAAAGCCGGCGACGTGAGGAAGAAGAAGAAGAAGGGGCGAAGAGGAAGAGAAAGGAAATGACCCTTCGGTCTTATTTATAAGGCAACTGAGCTAGGTCAAACGCGCGAATCCAGGAGCTGTCATTAAGAGGGCGTTATGAATTTCATGATGACATCATGCCGGTTTATAGTAGCCAAAACTGATGACGTCATGCCGGTTTACAGTAACCAAAAATGATGACGACGTGGAGATTTGCCAATCAACAGAAGACATCCAGGACGCAAGATGGTGTGAAGGATTGACATGAACCAGTTCAAATCAATCTGGGGCCTAATGTTGGGGATATTACCACTGGGCGTAAACCGGCTTACTTGGGCCGGGTTAACTTCATAGTGGTATAAGCAGGTGAAGGCCCAAGGCCTATAGTCGGTTTAGAATCTGTATCAGTAAAACCGACCTGATGTATAACTTGTATTGTAAGTTAGGAATAGAGAGATACCGACCGGGATACGAATATGAACCGGCTGGGACTCTATGGACCGACGGGCGTCACCCGTGTATATAAGGGGACGACCCGGCGGCGGTTCAAGAGAGAC
Source organism: Triticum aestivum (assembly GCF_018294505.1). Taxonomy (NCBI): domain Eukaryota; kingdom Viridiplantae; phylum Streptophyta; class Magnoliopsida; order Poales; family Poaceae; genus Triticum; species Triticum aestivum. The sequence goes on from NC_057810.1 coordinate 100,318,328, forward strand.
AACGACAACTCGGGCCTAGGCGAAGCTTGATGCTCCCTAGCCATCGAGACCACATCAATTCCATCACAGCTAGACGTAGGATTTTACCTTCATCGAAGGGGCTGAACTAGTATAAACCTCACGTGTCCTTGTGTCCGCTTTAACCCCTTCAAGTAAACGCGTAGCGATGGCTCCACGACTAAGTCCTTTCGCTAGGACGTCTGCCGTGAAAAATCCACGACACCAGGTATCCTGGACCTGTATAAAGAAATTAATATGACAGAGTAGTAAATAATTTCATACGTAAGATCTAGAACATCAGCATTGGGTTGATGATCAATGCCTACTCCAATGATCAAGAAATGAAGGACATAGACAACCCAATCATATCCACCCAGCAATATCTCATACAAACATGGGTGATACGTCTCCAACGTATCTATAATTTTTATTGCTCCATGCTACTTTATCTACTGTTTTGGGCAATATTGGGCTTTATTATCCACTTTTATATTATTTTTGGGACTAACCTATTAACCGGAGACCCAGCCCAGATTTGTTGTTTTATGCCTATTTCAGTGTTTCGAAGAAAAGGAATATCAGACAGAGTCAAAACGGAACGAAATCAACTAGATAAGTTATTTTTGGAAGGAAAGCAACCCAGGGAACTTGGAGTGCACGTCAGGGGAGATACAGCTGCCCACGAGGGTTGGGGACGCCCCCCCCCCCCCCGGGCGCGCCCCCTGTGAAGGAAATATGCCCTAGAGGCAATAATAAAGTTATTATTTATTTCCTTATTTCATGATAAATGTTTTTCATTCATGCTAGAATTGTATTAACCGGAAACATAATACATGTGTGAATACATAGACAAACATAGTGTCACTAGTATGCCTCTACTTGACTAGCTCATGAATCAAAGATGGTTAAGTTTCCTAACCATAGACATGTGTTGTCATTTGATTAATGGGATCACATCATTAGGAGAATGATGTGATTGACATGACCCATTCCGTTAGCCTAGCACTTGATCGTTTAGTATGTTGCTATTGCTTTCTTCATGACTTATACATGTTCCTGTAAATATGAGATTATGCAACTCCCGTTTACCGGAGGAACACTTTTGATACCAAACATCACAACGTAACTGGGTGATTATAAAGGAGTACTACAGGTGTCTCCAAAGGTACATGTTGGGTTGGTGTATTTCGAGATTAGGTTTTGTCACTCCGATTGTCGGAGAGGTATCTCTGGGCCCTCTCGGTAATGCACATCATTATAAGCCTTGCAAGCAATGTGACCAAATGAGTTGGTTACGGGATGATGCATTACGGAACAAGTAAAGAGACTTGCCGGTAACGAGATTGAACTAGGTATTGGATACCGACGATCAAATCTCGGGCAAGTAACATACCGATGACAAAGGGAACAACGTATGTTGTTATGCGGTTTGACCGATAAAGATCTTCGTAGAATATGTAGGAACCAATATGGGCATCCAGGTTTCGCTATTGGTTATTGACCGAGAATAGTTCTAGGTCATGTCTACATAGTTCCCGAACCCGTAGGGTCCGCACGCTTAACGTTACGATGACAGTTTTATTATGAGTTTATGAGTTTTGATGTACCGAAGGAGTTCGGAGTCCCAGATGAGATCGGGGACATGACGAGGAGTCTCGAAATGGTCGAGACGTAAAGATCGATATATTGGACGACTATATTCAGAGTTCAGAAAGGTTCCGAGTGATTCGGGTATTTTTTCGGAGTACCGGAGAGTTACGGGAATTCGCCGGGGAGTATATGGGCCTTATTGGGCCATACGGGAATAGAGGTGAGAGAGGCCGAAAGGAAGGAGGCACGCCGCACCCTGATGGGGTTATGTACCTAGGGTAGGGTCACGGACCTGTCCCAAGTAACTTACCCTAGGACATCCCTAGAATAGGTGTCCTTCCAGTCGACCAACGAGAACTCACTCGACCAACGAGGACACACTCGACTGGCCTGAAGGACTCGACCACGAAGACTCACTCGACCACCAGGAGGTCAAGAGGCACTCTGCACCGCAACGGTCTGTAATTAAGTAGACTTTATGATAGTAAAGGCACTTTATGTGGGGCGTTACCAGTAACGCCCCAGACTTAACTCACCTTAAACTCTCTCCTACGTGGGCTGGCTGGGGTCCTGGCGCACTCTATATAAGCCACCCCCCTCCACAGGCAGAAGGGTTCGGCACCTTGTAATCCATACATTCATAATCCACTCGACCGCCTCCGGGCTCCGAGACGTAGGGCTGTTACTTCTTCCGAGAAGGGCCTGAACTCGTACATCCTTTGTGCTTACAACCTCTCCATAGCTAGGACCTTGCCTCTCCATACCTACCCCCCACTCTACTGTCAGGCTTAGAACCACGACAGTTGGCGCCCACCGTGGGGCGGGTGTTTTAGCGATTTGTGGAGAAGTTGTGATTCTTCCGATTATTTTCATCATGGCGTCTGCTGGAGTTTTGATCGAGGGTCAAGAGATCCGTCTCGGCACTCTCACCTTCATCGCCGACGACTCCGCATGGCTCCAAGAGGCTCCACTCGACGTAGATGCGCTCCCCGTCCGCGGTGCGACGCATTTTCGCGCATGTGTCCGCGGCGTTCTGCTGCGGCAACCATCGACCCAGTATCGGTCGGCTCCTCCGTCTTCCACCCTCCCAGTCTCCCGCCAGCGCAAGCGCTCAGGCCGGTCGAGGCTTCAGCGATGGGTGAGTCACGCGGTGGCTCGCCAGTCGACTACTACACAAGTTGCGGCAATCGAGCCCAACGAATCTCTCTACGACTTGTTCGATCAGTCGACTGGCTCCGGAGAGACTGCATCCGAGTGCGGAAGCAATGATCCAGCGGCGGAAATCCTGATGGTCGACGGGCCCCACAGCCCTCCTGGCTTCGCCCGCGGTGGTGGAGCAGGTGACGGCGGCGACCCTGCTCGAGGCTACGAAGAGTACCAGCCCGAGCCACTCGACTCTCTGCAAAGAGAAGAGCTTCGCCGCAGGAACGAGGATCCCCTGCGTGTACCCATCGCAGGAGAAACCCCCGAGGCTCGTGCCTTGGAGGAGGCGCGTCTGGCCAATTTGGCCGAGCGCACTCGACTGGAGAACCTTCAGCGAGCACTCGACGAGCGCGCGCGGCAACGAGTTCCCGACACCAGTCGACGACAACTCTTCCCGCCGACTCAGGTATATCGAACCCCAATTCAGAATTTAGCAGCTGCGACCCGTATAGCAGAGTCCATTCAGCCTTCGCAGTCAGAAGCTGGCAGAGGTTTGCTGCAGATCAGGGATCTGCTCCGGGCAGCAGGAGATCAGAATTCAGCCGTGTCTCAGTCGCGCAACAGAATTCACAGTCGATCTGTCACTGTGAATACGGTTCAGTCGGCTCACAGCCCCAGATCGCCTCCGCGGCGCGAAGGGCGTGAGAATCGACGAGATCAATATGGCGACAGACTCGACCGAGACGATAGGCGTCGAGTGCCCTATTCCCCTCCGAGGGGTGGGTCATACGCTCCTCGGCAGCCAGATGATAGGCGTCAATACAGTACAGGGCGTAGGGTTCCAGTTGACCCCAGAGATCCAGGCTTCGACGCGCGATCCATTATCGTGCAAGGATTGGTCGACCGGAACAGAGCCCATCGAGGTGCACTCGACAGAGATGTGCCCACGAGCAGTCGAGTACATGTTTCTGGTCCTGAATGTTTCAGCAGAGCTATCAGAGCCGCTGTTATCCCCCCCAATTTCAGGTTGGCAACAGGAGTCAGCAAGTTCACTGGTGAGTCTAAGCCTGAAACTTGGCTTGAAGACGGAAGGCTGAACCGGCAGCTCCTGGAGAGGCTCTGGCCGTGACTCAAGGAAAGTCTAAGGGGAAACCAAAAGGATCCTGGAACCCCAAGAAGGTTAAGGATAAAGAAGGGAACGACGTGATGGATATGCCGTGTCATATTCACACGAAGAAAGATGAAGAGGGGAATATCATTTACCCAAAGCACACCACTCGCCAATGTCGACTCCTGATCCAGCAGTTTCAGGGAAAACAGTCTAAGGACAAGGAGAAGGAGCCGGACAAGGCCGAAGACAAAGAGGACAGTGAGGGAGGATATCCGCATATCAACTCCACTCTGATGATCTTCGCAGATGTGGAAAGCAGAAGTCGACTGAAAGTGATTAACCGAGAGGTTAACATGGTTGCCCCAGCAAAGGCAAATTATCTGAAATGGTCTCAAACACCCATCACATTCGACCAATCTGATCACCCGACTCATATTGCCACCCCTGGGAGGCAAGCTTTGGTGGTCGATCCAGTTGTCGAAGGCACTCGACTGACAAAGGTGCTGATGGACGGTGGAAGTGGGCTGAATCTGTTATATGCAGACACGCTGAAAGGTATGGGCATTCCGATGTCCCGACTGAGCACTAGTAACATGAGCTTCCATGGAGTTATACCAGGGAAGAAGGCCGAGTCACTCGGCCAAATAACTTTGGACGTAGTGTTTGGCGATTCAAAGCATTTTCGCAAAGAAAAGTTGACGTTTGAGGTCGTGGATTTTCAAAGTGCATATCATGCCATTTTGGGGAGGCCAGCCTATGCACGGTTCATGGCTCGACCATGTTACGTGTACCTCAAATTGAAGATGCCCGGTCCCAAAGGTGTGATCACTGTCACCGGAGATAGGAAAAAGGCATAGGAGTGCTTTCAGAAGGGCTCCAAAATTGCTGATTCCCAAGTGACAGCGGTCGAGTTCGAAGAATACAAGCAAAACGCAGATCCGAGTGACTTGCTGCGGTCCAAGAGGCCCGCCACAGAATCTGCATTCCAGTCGTCCGGTGAGACGAAGCCTGTTCACATTCACCCGACCGACCCCGAAGCAGCCCCGACCCGCATCTCCACAACACTCGACCCAAAATAGGAAGAAGCGCTCATCCAGTTCCTCCGTGAGAACTGGGACATTTTTGCATGGAAGCCCGCTGACATGCCAGGTGTTCCCAGGGGACTGGCTGAGCATCGCCTAAGAGTCGACAAGTCTGCAAAGCCAGTCAAAGAACATCTTCGGCGGTCCGCCGTCCAGAAGAGAAAGGCCATTGGTGAAGAAGTGGCTCGACTGTTGGCGGCAGGATTTATCCGAGAGATATTCCACTCCGAGTGGCTCGCTAATGTCGTCATGGTTCCTAAGAAGGACAAGTCGCTCCGAATGTGCATCGATTTCAAGCACATCAACCGGGCCTGCCCGAAAGATCACTTTCCTCTCCCTCGCATAGATCAAATTGTTGACTCGACCGCGGGATGCGAGAGGTTGTCTTTTTAGATGCTTACTCCGGGTACCACCAGATCCGTCTGTATGGGCCCGATGAAGTAAAAACAGCTTTCATCACTCCATTCGGGTGCTTCTGCTATATCACCATGCCATTCGGCCTCAAGAATGCCGGAGCCACATTTATGCGAATGATCCAGAAGTGTCTACTCACTCAAATCAGTCGGAATGTGGAAGCTTATATGGATGATATTGTTGTCAAGTCACGAAAAGGTTCCGACCTGCTCGCTGACCTCGCCGAAACATTTGCCAACCTCAGAAGGTATGATATCAAGCTCAATCCATCAAAGTGCACATTTGGAGTTCCTGGTGGCAAGTTACTCGGTTTTCTCGTTTCCTGTCACACCCTAGCTAGTCATGCATTAGAGTGTTGCATCATGTTTACTTTTTCATCAGAAACTTGAAATGGGGATGACAGAACCCCCAGTCCCCTCTGATAACCAACTAGGGTTTACTAAAATAATTTTCAATGAACCTGAAATGCCCTTCTAATATGCCCATCATTTTTGCCTTGGTTCAGAACCTCTGCCAAAAATGGTGCACACTTTTCTAGGCCATCCTAGGGTTCTTGAGTTAAATCATAACTATTTGAATTTGGGCATTTAAAATAATATAAAATATTTAAATGCTCAAATATCTCCAAACTAAAATGTTTCATGCTGGAAATAATCCAACCATGAGCCAGGAGTAGTTTGGTGATTTTTAGAATTGCCTAGGTATTTTATTTAATTCAACAAAGTTGCAGATTTATTAAATAAAACAGAAAACAGAAGAAAAAGGAAAAAGCTTACCTGGCGCCACCGCAGGCCACTAGCCAGCCCAGCCGGCCCAGCACTGTGCTGGCCCGTGCCAGCCAGCTGCTTCCCCTCGCCAGAGCAGGCAGGGAGGTGAGCATGGCGCGCCCGAGCTCGCCACGCACCACCCAGCCTCTCTGCATCGCCCTGGTCGCCGTTGCGCCGCGTGGATCGTCTTCTGGTCGTCGCCCCGACCTCGCCGACACCCCATTCACTCTCCCCCGGTTCTCCCTCGCTCTCTCCCTCTCACGGCCGAACACCACCGTCGCCGCCGTTCGCCGTAGCCACTGACTCCGGCCACCCCTCGCTCCCCCGAGTAGCTCAGAAGTTCCGCCTCGACTCCCTCTTCCTCCCCACCGCTCCACGAGTCCCCGGAAGCCCTGCATCGCCGCCACGTCGCCGTTCCCCCCCTCGGACTCCGACCACCGTCGCCGACGAATTCGCCGTCTCCAGCGCGTCCCCGAGCCCGCTTCGACGCCCACTGCAACCGCGGTGAGCTACGCCACCGTTTCCCCCTTCTTCCCGGCTCTCTCCCGACCCCTAGGCCCTAGCCCCACCGCGGCCGAAAGCTTCACGCCGCCGGCGATGTCGCCGTCGTGGCCACGGTCGCCGTAGCGCCCAACCGAGCTCACCATCGTGCTCCACATCTCACTAGGAGCACGTAGCACGCTCCAACACCCCCCCTAACGTCCTGCAACACCGTTCCCGTGCACGACCGAACCCCGGCAGCCGCAACCGAGCTCGCCGCCGTCGACTCCGGCCACCCCGACCCCAACTGACTCCGCCAAGAGCCGCGGGTCGTCCTCAGCTTCACTCCGGTGGTCGCCACGTTCCATTTGGTGGCCGAAACGACCAAAAGCACTATCGCCGCCGCACTGTTGGTCGCCGCCGGCCAGAACTCCGGCGAGCTGACGTGGCCTAGTTGATTAACCACTAATCCACCCCCTACAGACGCTGACAGTGGGCCCCAGGGGTTAGTCAAAGCTAACCAGCCCGGGGTCAACGCGGGATTAGCCCCTGTGACACTGACGTGTAGACCCCACACGTCAGGTTTGACCCGAGCCAGCTCTGTTGACCTGCTGATGTCACTATGATGTCAGGCTGACGCAGTAATTGAATTTCTGGATTTAAATTAAATCAGGAAATTCCAGAATATTATTTAAACTTCAAAAATTCATAACTTTTATTCTGTAACTCCAAATTGGACAAATAATATATGAAAAATGATCAGAAAAATCCAATCTATCCATCTGTACCATTTTCATGCATGATCAAACAAGTTAAGTTGATGTTTCAATCAGAACAAGAAAGGCACCTTAAAAGGCCATATTTGAATTTGAAATTTGAATCTTTGATTCAAATTTGTTCAAACCCTTCTGGTTTTAGTTGCATTAGCCCAACACACTCATATTGCCATGTTTCATGCATGCATCATATTGTTGCATATTGTTTGGTGATGTTTGTGTATCGATGTCCTTTGCGACAGGATCTGTCCTCGAGGAGTACCGTGATTACCCTAACGAGGAATCGTATCCGTGCAACGAACCATCAGGCAAGCAACCAACCATTTGATCATATCGATACAATCCCATGTTCTTGCTCCTGCTCTCTTTTACTGCATTAAGACAACGCGATTCAAACTGCTGTGTGCTACGGTAGTTGAACCCATTTCCTCTGCATGACCTGTCATTGCCACAGTAACTAGATGAAACCCACTAGCATGTGTAGGAGTTGATTGAGCCATATGTATGTGTTGTTCCTACCTTGCTATGCCTGCTATGCTTAGAGTCGTGTCAGGTCTGGTTCATCTGGGTGAAAGGCTAGAGTGAAATGATTATGTCGGTAACGAGAGTGGTGTGGTGAACACGATTTAGTAAAGGTATCGATGAGAGGCCATGTAGGAGTACATGGTGGGTTGTTTCATTGAAGCCGACCTTAAGCACTGAGATCTGTATGTGTGATTTAAGGTACAACTACTACCATGCATTGGGCCCTGAAATATGACCCCGCTCGACTTCTTAATCACCCTAGCTCTCTGTCCAGGAGTTGCAAGTAGTTTCTGGTGTTTGTAGCCTACTGGAGGCCGTGGACAGCGCTGACCGTAGGGGTGGGCTGTGATGCGGTAGGTACGTGGCCGGGTGTACCGAATACCCGTTAGGTATCTCGGGAACCCTGTTCACATCGTTCGGGGCCGTATGGGAAACCTCGGCCGGACTCCCTGCGGATGGAACCTGAATAGGCGATAAACCTGGACTAGAGGCTTAAGTGTTTAGGTAGGTCGTGGTCTACACCCACGTCGGCTTTCGCTTGAAGTCTGCCGAGCACATGTCGTGTGCAGACGCTAAGTGGTGGAAACATGTATGACGAAGTACACCCCTGCAGGGTTAACATGATCTATTCGAATAGCCGCGTCCGCGGTAAAGGACTACTTGGTTGCCTATACAGTTCATAGACAAGTAAATGGAAACTACTAAAAGCCTCAAGATAAGTGTGAGTGCCGAGGATGGCTCTTCCGTAGGAAGACGGAGGTGGATCCTCGGTAGTGTATTGAAGTGGTGAGTAGTGGACTCGAGTGCGCAAAACTATTTCAAATGGAGTATCGTAGGATAGCCTAGCCAAGAGTCAAAGCTGGCTTGCTGCAATAACTCCACCAACCCTTCTTGATACTATGCATGTATGTAGGATCTGATGTAAGTCTTGCTGAGTACCTTTGTACTCATGTTGCTATAATCTACATTTTTACAGAAGACGCTGCAACCCCTTCTGATGGGTTCTATGTAGACGTTGACATCAACGAGTAGGCTAAAGACCCAGGTGGTGACCCTGAGCTTGTGAAGGACCACATAGTATAGTCAGGCTTTCCAAGCCTCTTTTATTTTACTACTTGTCTGTACTCAGACAAGTTACTTCCGCTGTTGGCTTGTATGATTGTATGACTTGTATGTTGGGTCGTGAGACCCGTACCTTTGTGTGTATGTTATGTATGGCTCACCGAGCCTTAAATAAAGTACTTGTGTCGTAGAGTCATGTTGTGATGCTTCGTTGTATTTGCACATATCGAGCATATTGTGTGTATGATTGAAATGCTTGGTATGTGTGGGATCTGACTATCTAGTTGTTTATCTTTAGTAGCCTCTCTTACCGGGAAATGTCTCCTAGTGTTACCGCTGAGCCATGGTAGCTTGCTACTGCTCTGGAACACTTAGGCTGGCCGGCATGTGTCCTTCTTCGTTCCTGTGTCTGTCCCTTCGGGGAAATGTCACGCATTGAGTACCGGAGTCCTGTTAGCCCGCTACAGCCCGGTTTACCGGAGTCCTGCTAGCCCAGTGCTACAGCCCGGACCCACTTGTTGATGACCGACACGTTCGAAGCTGGGTCATGGATGCCTGTCCCTGTAAGTCTGTGCCACTTTGGGTTTACGACTAGTCATGTCAGCCCGGGCTCTTTATCATATGGATGCTAGCGACACTATCATATACGTGAGCCAAAAGGCGCAAACGGTCCCGGGCAAAGGTAAGGCGACACCCGTGGGGATACCGTGCGTGAGGCCGCAAAGTGATATGAGGTGTTACCGGCTAGATCGATGTGACATCGAGTTGGGGTCCTGACAGCGTTGGCATCAGAGCCGGACTGCCTGTAGGTTCTCCAAGCCAAACTGGTCGATGTTGAGTCTAGAAATTCTTTAGTTATATGTAGGGGAATTGTTTGTGGGTTGGAACGTAAGGCTCTTTTTACTCCTTTATCTTATGACATTCTGATCTGAGTCAGTCCATTCTTCCACCGGGGGTTAAGGAATTAGGATCTGTTCTCTCTATCAGGATCACGTGTTACTAATCAGTAGTACCTTATAAGTTTGATGGATACAAGCCTAGTTCAGTTCTACTACCACATTATGTTGTTAGAATGGTTTCAGAACTTTGATATGATGATGTTGAGTGTGTACGAAATCCTTTGTCAAATGTCTCAAAATCCTTTTTGAGCATTTACAGCTGTTATGCTGCCGAAATTTTGCTAGAAATTCTAATGCCTTTGCATTATGATTATGCTTTCAGATGGCCACTCGCGACCTCAATCAAGTGGTTCGCCTGACTCGATGCCTAGATGTACCCGGCCATACTGCTAAGTTGGTCAGGGTAATGACTGAGGCTGGATATCGCTGGTATCCCGAGTACACGGTCGAAGAGCAATTCCGGGACTTCAATCAAAGCCAGTATCTCTGCACTGTCAGGATATTTCCATCTTATCCTGGATCCACTGAGCCTCTTCACTGCTCCTATGGACTCGGGGTTACTATCGAGATGGCTGTGCAGGATGCCGCCTACTCTATGATGACCATTATGCGAGTCAGATCTGGTCTATTTCGGGACTCTGACTTCCGGTATATGCCAGGATCACTTCCGGGAGCACAAGGGTATCTCCAGGCTATCTATGCTGACTCCACTCAGGAGGATTCACGGACTCGCACCACTGCTGAGATGCTCGAGGATAAGGACCGTGAAAATCGGGCCTTAAGGCTAGAGCTCTTCAATACCCGTGCCGACCACTGGGCCACTTTGACTCGGTTCGCACCGGCGGTGCAAGCTGGATTTTCAGATATGCGCGATCTCTATCCTGTGAGATCTGCTCTGCCGGACGTGATGGTTTGGCGTGATGTAGGAGGCATCACCCCACCTCGCGGTCCCCGCAGGCCACCGTTTGCTGGTCCAAGACCTCATCCTAGCCCCTATGGTCCACAAGCTCCGCGAGATCGTCTGTTTCCGGATGATCATGTTGAACTTCCGGGCTATGGAGGTGACTTCTACGAGGACTACTACGGATCGGTCTGAGTTAGTAGTAGTATCACTAGTTCGCACTAGATGTGTCGTCTATCGTCCCGCGTGACTCGTGGGTTATGACCTAGTTTGTACTCTTTCCGGAGTTGTAGAAAAATAATGTATAGGAGCTTGGGATGCCTCCGATGAGATGTAATCCTTTTCTCACCGTAATAGTACTTTGTTTGGTCTTGTACTAAACCTTGTATGGTGTGTATGACGATGGAATCAAGAAGCAGTTTCTGTATCTACCATGTCATACGGATGATCATCTTGCATTCCGAGTTATTTCTTACATTATGTATTCCATGTCGGAATTTCATCATTCTGACTAAATCATTGTCTTGTCTACCTAGGATGGTCAACACGCGCGCTAACCCTGCCTCTCAAGAGCAGGCCGAAGGCAGTGAAGCCAGGGATGTAAATCTGCCTCATCCTCCTTCACTAGCCGAGGTTATGATGGAAGCTGAGAGAAACAAGCGGGAGACAAACCGTTTGTTAGAGCGTATTGAACAGAATACAGCACACCATCAGAGGGCTAACGTGGTGTCACTCAGTGATTTTATCAAATTGCATCCACCCACGTTCCACCACTCTGTCGAGCCTCTCGACGCTGATGACTGGCTTCGCAGTATCTCTCACAAGCTGCGTTCTGCGTTGGTAGCGGAGGCTGACAAGGTCACCTTTGCTGCATATCATCTTGAAGGCCCCGCCAGTCTATGGTGGGAGAATTATGGAGCTATGCGCCCAGCAGGCCATGTCACAACTTGGGCTGAATTCAGCGACGCTTTCCGTGAACACCACATTCCGGAGGGTCTCATGGACCGTAAGCGTGAAGAATTTTGCAATTTCACCCAAGGCCGACTTTCTGTGGATGTCTATAGCAGGGAGTTTGGTAATCTTGCACGATATGCAACCGAGGAAGTGTCTACTGACGCCAAGAAGCAAGCAAGGTTCCGTAAGGGCCTTAGTCCTGAGCTTCGCCGCGACCTTCGTCTGCATGAGTGCACATCCTTCTCGAAACTTGTCAACAAAGCCATCAGTGCTGAAACTGGTCAGACTGACTATGACGCAACATGCAAGCATGGACGTGATATGGGTTCCTCATCCGGTGCTGGTCCTCAGAAGCGCCGCGTGTGGGTACCCAACACCGCCTTGCCACCCAGGTTCACACCGAGGCCATCTTTCCAGGCCTCGCCCCGCTCAACAGTCTACTCCAGCTAAGCCCTATGGGGGTCCAACCAATAATGCTCCTCCACGTACCAGTTCCGTGACTTGTTTCAAGTGTGGGGAATCTGGTCACTATATGCGTGAGTGTCCCCAGACCAACCCCAATCAATCTGCTAAAGCTGCTGGCCGTGGCAAGCCGACAGGGAAAGTATTCCACGCTAAACCGGTCACCGCTTCACGTGGCCATGTCAACTGTATCTCTGCCGAAGAAGCTCAAGAAGATCCCAACGTCGTTCTCGGTATGCTTCTTGTTAATTGCCACCCGGCATCTGTTCTTTTCGATACAGGAGCCTCTCATTCCTTTATATCTGAAAATTATGCTCGTTTGCATAACGTTGCATTCTGTGATCTGCCGTCCACTATGGAAATCTCTACCCCTGGGTCTAGATGGCAGACCTCTAGGGTAAGTTATGGAAATGAAATCCAAGTCGACAGACTTGTTTTTCTCGCATCTTTGATAGCCCTTAAATCTTCAGACATTAATATCATTTTGGGTATGGACTGGATGTCAGCTCATCATGCCAAAATTGATTGCTTCTCTAGGACTGTTCAACTCACCCATCCTTCGGGGAAGATAGTCAATGTTTTGACTCGAATAGCCAAGCGACAATTATATTCTCTTAACGCCAGCCCTTTGCCAGACCTTGAGGACGTTCCGGTAGTCCGTGACTTTCCGGATGTCTTTCCAGAGGAATTGCCAGGTGTTCCACCTGACAGGGATGTTGAGTTCGTAATAGACCTCATTCCAGGAACCGTTCCGATTGCTAGAAGACCTTATAAGATGGCACCCCTAGAACTAGCCGAGCTTAAGAAACAACTCGATGAATCCTTGAAAAAGGGTTTCATCCGACCTAGCTCATCTCCGTGGGCTTGCCCCGTCCTATTCGTCAAGAAGAAGGATGGTACGGACCGGATGGTTGTAGATTACCGACCTGTCAATTTGGTCACAATCAAGAACAAATATCCACTTCCCAGGATCAACGACCTGTACGATCAGCTCGCTGGATCCTCAGTCTTCTCCAAGATGGATTTGAGGTTGGGCTACCATCAAATAAAAATCAAAAACGGGGACATTCCTAAAACGGCCTATGTATGTGTTGTTCCTACCTTGCTATGCCTGCTATGCTTAGAGTCGTGTCAGGTCTGGTCCATCTGGGTGATGGGCTAGAGTGAAATGATTATGTCGGTAATGAGAGTGGTGTGGTGAACACGATTTGGTAAAGGTATCGATGAGAGGCCATGTAGGAGTACATGGTGGGTTGTTTCATTGAAGCCGACCTTAAGCACTGAGATCTGTATGTGTGATTTAAGAATCAGCTACTACCATGCATTGGGCCCGAAACCAATGGACCCTCTCGGCTTCTTATTCACCCTAGTTCTCCGTCCAGGAGTTGCAAGTAGTTTCTGGTGTTTGTAGCCTACTGGAGGCCGTGGACAGCACTGACCGTAGGGGTGGGCTGTGATGCGGTAGGTACGTGGCACGGTGTACCGAGTACCCGTTAGGTATCTCGGGAACCCTGTTCACATCGTTCGGGGCCGTATGGGAAACTTCGGCCGGACTCCCTGCGGATGGAACCTGAATAGGCGATAAACCTGGACTGGAGGCTTAGGTGATTAGGTAGGTCGTGGCCGACACCCACGTTGGGCTTCCGCTTGAAGGTTGCCGAGTACATGCCGTGTAAGCGACGGTAAGTGGTGAGAGCGTGTATGAAGAAGTACACCCCTGCAGGGTTAACATGATCTATTCGAATAGCCGCGTCCGCGGTAAAGGACTACTTGGTTGCCTATACAGTTCATAGACAAGTAAATGGAAACTACTAAAAGCCTCAAGATAAGTGTGAGTGCCGAGGATGGCTCTTCCGTAGGAAGACGGAGGTGGATCCTCGGTAGTGTATTGAAGTGGTGAGTAGTGGACTCGAGTGCGCAAAACTATTTCAAATGGAGTATCGTAGGATAGCCTAGCCAAGAGTCAAAGCTGGCTTGCTGCAATAACTCCACCAACCCTTCTTGATACTATGCATGTATGTAGGATCTGATGTAAGTCTTGCTGAGTACCTTTGTACTCATGTTGCTATAATCTACATTTTTACAGAAGACGCTGCAACCCCTTCTGATGGGTTCTATGTAGACGTTGACATCAACGAGTAGGCTAAAGACCCAGGTGGTGACCCTGAGCTTGTGAAGGACCACATAGTATAGTCAGGCTTTCCAAGCCTCTTTTATTTTACTACTTGTCTGTACTCAGACAAGTTACTTCCGCTGTTGGCTTGTATGATTGTATGACTTGTATGTTGGGTCGTGAGACCCGTACCTTTGTGTGTATGTTATGTATGGCTCACCGAGCCTTAAATAAAGTACTTGTGTCGTAGAGTCATGTTGTGATGCTTCGTTGTATTTGCACATATCGAGCATATTGTGTGTATGATTGAAATGCTTGGTATGTGTGGGATCTGACTATCTAGTTGTTTATCTTTAGTAGCCTCTCTTACCGGGAAATGTCTCCTAGTGTTACCGCTGAGCCATGGTAGCTTGCTACTGCTCTGGAACACTTAGGCTGGCCGGCATGTGTCCTTCTTCGTTCCTGTGTCTGTCCCTTCGGGGAAATGTCACGCATTGAGTACCGGAGTCCTGTTAGCCCGCTACAGCCCGGTTTACCGGAGTCCTGCTAGCCCAGTGCTACAGCCCGGACCCACTTGTTGATGACCGACACGTTCGAAGCTGGGTCATGGATGCCTGTCCCTGTAAGTCTGTGCCACTTTGGGTTTACGACTAGTCATGTCAGCCCGGGCTCTTTATCATATGGATGCTAGCGGCACTATCATATACGTGAGCCAAAAGGCGCAAACGGTCCCGGGAAAAGGTAAGGCGACACCCGTGGGAATACCGTGCGTGAGGCCGCAAAGTGATATGAGGTGTTACCAGCTAGATCGATGTGACATCGAGTCGGGGTTCCTGACAGCGTTGGCATCAGAGCCGGACTGCCTGTAGGTTCTCCAAGCCAAACTGGTCGATGTTGAGTCTAGAAATTCTTTAGTTATATGTAGGGGAATTGTTTGTGGGATGGAACGTAAGGCTCTTTTTACTCCTTATATCTTATGACTTTCTGATCTGAGTCAGTCCATTCTTCCACCCGGGGGTTAAGGAATTAGGATCTGCTCTCTCTATCAGGATCACGAGTTACTAATCAGTAGTACCTTATAAGTTTGATGGTTACAAGCCTAGTTCAGTTCTACTACCACATTATGTTGTAAGAATGGTTTCAAGACTTGATATGATGATGTTGAGTGTGTACAAAATCCTTTGTCAAATGTCTCAATATCCTTTTTGAGCATTTACAGCTGTTATGCTGCCGAAATTTTGCTAGAAATTCTAATGCCTTTGCATTATAATTGTGCTTTCAGATGGCCACTCGCGACCTCAATCAAGTGGTTC
>NC_057810.1:100334843-100341737 GCF_018294505.1 Triticum aestivum
CAAAAATGGTGCACACTTTTCTAGGCCATCCTAGGGTTCTTGAGTTAAATCATAACTATTTGAATTTGGGCATTTAAAATAATATAAAATATTTAAATGCTCAAATATCTCCAAACTAAAATGTTTCATGCTGGAAATAATCCAACCATGAGCCAGGAGTAGTTTGGTGATTTTTAGAATTGCCTAGGTATTTTATTTAATTCAACAAAGTTGCAGATTTATTAAATAAAACAGAAAACAGAAGAAAAAGGAAAAAGCTTACCTGGCGCCACCGCAGGCCACTAGCCAGCCCAGCCGGCCCAGCACTGTGCTGGCCCGTGCCAGCCAGCTGCTTCCCCTCGCCAGAGCAGGCAGGGAGGTGAGCATGGCGCGCCCGAGCTCGCCACGCACCACCCAGCCTCTCTGCATCGCCCTGGTCGCCGTTGCGCCGCGTGGATCGTCTTCTGGTCGTCGCCCCGACCTCGCCGACACCCCATTCACTCTCCCCCGGTTCTCCCTCGCTCTCTCTCTCTCACGGCCGAACACCACCGTCGCCGCCGTTCGCCGTAGCCACTGACTCCGGCCACCCCTCGCTCCCCCGAGTAGCTCAGAAGTTCCGCCTCGACTCCCTCTTCCTCCCCACCGCTCCACGAGTCCCCGGAAGCCCTGCATCGCCGCCACGTCGCCGTTCCCCCCCTCGGACTCCGACCACCATCGCCGACGAATTCGCCGTCTCCAGCGCGTCCCCGAGCCCGCTTCGACGCCCACTGCAACCGCGGTGAGCTACGCCACCGTTTCCCCCTTCTTCCCGGCTCTCTCCCGACCCCTAGGCCCTAGCCCCACCGCGGCCGAAAGCTTCACGCCGCCGGCGATGTCGCCGTCGTGGCCACGGTCGCCGTAGCACCCAACCGAGCTCACCATCGTGCTCCACATCTCACTAGGAGCACGTAGCACGCTCCAACACCCCCCCTAACGTCCTGCAACACCGTTCCCGTGCACGACCGAACCCCGGCAGCCGCAACCGAGCTCGCCGCCGTCGACTCCGGCCACCCCGACCCCAACTGACTCCGCCAAGAGCCGCGGGTCGTCCTCAGCTTCACTCCGGTGGTCGCCACGTTCCATTTGGTGGCCGAAACGACCAAAAGCACTATCGCCGCCGCACTGTTGGTCGCCGCCGGCCAGAACTCCGGCGAGCTGACGTGGCCTAGTTGATTAACCACTAATCCACCCCCTACAGACGCTGACAGTGGGCCCCAGGGGTTAGTCAAAGCTAACCAGCCCGGGGTCAACGCGGGATTAGCCCCTGTGACACTGACGTGTGGACCCCACACGTCAGGTTTGACCCGAGCCAGCCCTGTTGACCTGCTGATGTCACTATGATGTCAGGCTGACGCAGTAATTGAATTTCTGGATTTAAATTAAATCAGGAAATTCCAGAATATTAATTAAACTTCAAAAATTCATAACTTTTATTCTGTAACTCCAAATTGGACAAATAATATATGAAAAATGATCAGAAAAATCCAATCTATCCATCTGTACCATTTTCATGCATGATCAAACAAGTTAAGTTGATGTTTCAATCAGAACAAGAAAGGCACCTTAAAAGGCCATATTTGAATTTGAAATTTGAATCTTTGATTCAAATTTGTTCAAACCCTTCTGGTTTTAGTTGCATTAGCCCAACACACTCATATTGCCATGTTTCATGCATGCATCATATTGTTGCATATTGTTTGGTGATGTTTGTGTATCGATGTCCTTTGCGACAGGATCTGTCCCCGAGGAGTACCGTGATTACCCTAACGAGGAATCGTATCCGTGCAACGAACCATCAGGCAAGCAACCAACCATTTGATCATATCGATACAATCCCATGTTCTCGCTCCTGCTCTCTTTTACTGCATTAAGACAACGCGATTCAAACTGCTGTGTGCTACGGTAGTTGAACCCATTTCCTCTGCATGACCTGTCATTGCCACAGTAACTAGATGAAACCCACTAGCATGTGTAGGAGTTGATTGAGCCATATGTATGTGTTGTTCCTACCTTGCTATGCCTGCTATGCTTAGAGTCGTGTCAGCTCTGGTTCATCTGGGTGATGGGCTAGAGTGAAATGATTATGTCGGTAACGAGAGTGGTGTGGTGAACACGATTTAGTAAAGGTATCGATGAGAGGCCATGTAGGAGTACATGGTGGGTTGTTTCATTGAAGCCGACCTTAAGCACTGAGATCTGTATGTGTGATTTAAGGTACAGCTACTACCATGCATTGGGCCCTGAAATATGACCCCGCTCGACTTCTTAATCACCCTAGCTCTCTGTCCAGGAGTTGCAAGTAGTTTCTGGTGTTTGTAGCCTACTGGAGGCCGTGGACAGCGCTGACCGTAGGGGTGGGCTGTGATGCGGTAGGTACGTGGCCGGGTGTACCGAATACCCGTTAGGTATCTCGGGAACCCTGTTCACATCGTTCGGGGCCGTATGGGAAACCTCGGCCGGACTCCCTGCGGATGGAACCTGAATAGGCGATAAACCTGGACTAGAGGCTTAAGTGTTTAGGTAGGTCGTGGTCTACACCCACGTCGGCTTTCGCTTGAAGTCTGCCGAGCACATGTCGTGTGCAGACGCTAAGTGGTGGAAACATGTATGACGAAGTACACCCCTGCAGGGTTAACATGATCTATTCGAATAGCCGCGTCCACGGTAAAGGACTACTTGGTTGCCTATACAGTTCATAGACAAGTAAATGGAAACTACTAAAAGCCTCAAGATAAGTGTGAGTGCCGAGGATGGCTCTTCCGTAGGAAGACGGAGGTGGATCCTCGGTAGTGTATTGAAGTGGTGAGTAGTGGACTCGAGTGCGCAAAACTATTTCAAATGGAGTATCGTAGGATAGCCTAGCCAAGAGTCAAAGCTGGCTTGCTGCAATAACTCCACCAACCCTTCTTGATACTATGCATGTATGTAGGATCTGATGTAAGTCTTGCTGAGTACCTTTGTACTCATGTTGCTATAATCTACATTTTTACAGAAGACGCTGCAACCCCTTCTGATGGGTTCTATGTAGACGTTGACATCAACGAGTAGGCTAAAGACCCAGGTGGTGACCCTGAGCTTGTGAAGGACCACATAGTATAGTCAGGCTTTCCAAGCCTCTTTTATTTTACTAGTTGTCTGTACTCAGACAAGTTACTTCCGCTGTTGGCTTGTATGATTGTATGACTTGTATGTTGGGTCGTGAGACCCGTACCTTTGTGTGTATGTTATGTATGGCTCACTGAGCCTTAAATAAAGTACTTGTGTCGTAGAGTCATGTTGTGATGCTTCGTTGTATTTGCACATATCGAGCATATTGTGTGTATGATTGAAATGCTTGGTATGTGTGGGATCTGACTATCTAGTTGTTTATCTTTAGTAGCCTCTCTTACCGGGAAATGTCTCCTAGTGTTACCGCTGAGCCATGGTAGCTTGCTACTGCTCTGGAACACTTAGGCTGGCCGGCATGTGTCCTTCTTCATTCCTGTGTTTGTCCCTTCGGGGAAATGTCACGCATTGAGTACCGGAGTCCTGTTAGCCCGCTACAGCCCGGTTTACCGGAGTCCTGCTAGCCCAGTGCTACAGCCCGGACCCACTTGCTGATGACCGACACGTTCGAAGCTGGGTCATGGATGCCTGTCCCTGTAAGTCTGTGCCACTTTGGGTTTACGACTAGTCATGTCAGCCCGGGCTCTTTATCATATGGATGCTAGCGGCACTATCATATACGTGAGCCAAAAGGCGCAAACGGTCCCGGGAAAAGGTAAGGCGACACCCGTGGGAATACCGTGCGTGAGGCCGCAAAGTGATATGAGGTGTTACCAGCTAGATCGATGTGACATCGAGTCGGGGTCCTGACATTTCCGAACGGGGAATCGACGCCAACCCAGAAAAGATTGGCACTATTCTCCGAATGAAACGCCCTGTGCGAGTGCACGATGTCCAGAAGCTTACTGGATGCTTGGCCGCATTAAGTCGATTCATCTCACGACTCGGTGAAAAGGCATTGCCTCTTTACCGACTGATGAAGAAGGCTGACAAGTTCGAGTGGACTCCGGAAGCTGATGCAGCGTTTGCCGAGCTAAAAGCTCTGCTCTCCACCCAGCCGGTGCTTGCTGCTCCAATCAGCAAAGAGCCTCTGTTGCTCTACATTGCAGCCACAGGAAAAGTCGTCAGTACTGTGCTAACGGTCGAGCGGGAAGGAGAAGGAAAAGCTCTCAAAGTTCAGCGCCCAGTGTATTATTTGTCTGAAGTCTTGACTCCATCCAAGCAGAGATATCCTCATTATCAGAAGCTTGTGTATGGCATATACATGACCACAAAGAAGGTTGCTCATTATTTCTCTGACCATTCAATCACAGTCGTCAGCGACGCTCCACTATCAGAGATTTTGCATAACAGAGATGCAACTGGTCGAGTGGCCAAATGGGCGATTGAACTTCTTCCCCTTGATATCAAGTTTGAGGCAAAGAAAGCCATTGAGTCCCAGGCAATAGCAGATTTCCTCGCCGAGTGGATCGAACAACAGCAGCCGACTGAAGTTCACTCGGAGCATTGGACCATGTTTTTCGATGGTTCTAAGATGTTGAATGGTTCCGGTGCTGGGGTTGTCCTGGTTTCCCCCAGAGGAGATAAGCTCAGATATGTGCTCCAGATTCACTTTGATTCCTCCAACAATGAGGCAGAATATGAGGCCCTCCTGTATGGGTTGCGCATGGCCATTTCACTCGGCGTCCGTCGCCTAATGGTCTACGGCGACTCAGATTTAGTGGTCAATCAGGTGATGAAAGAGTGGGACGTGAGAAGCCCAGCCATGACTGGATACTGCAGTGCAGTGAGGAAGCTGGAGAAAAAGTTCGAGGGGTTGGAGCTCCATCATATACCCCGACTGAAAAATCAAGCAGCTGATGACCTAGCAAAGATAGGTTCCAGGAGAGAAGCCATTCCGAGAGGTGTGTTCTTGGAGCATATACATACTCCGTCAGTCAAAGAAGATCCTTTCACCGAAGAAACTCCGCAGCCCAAGAGTGCCACAGATCCGACTGTAGTTGAAGTCCCAGCGGTGGTCGACTTGATCATGGAGGTTTTGGTAGTCATTCCCGACTGGACGATTCCGTATGTCGCATATATCTTGAGGAAAGAGCTTCCGGAGGATGAGGAAGAGGCTCGACAGATCGTCCGTAGATCTAAGGCCTTTACCGTCATCAAAGGACAATTATACAGAGAGAGCACGACTGGAGTCGGTCAGAAGTGCATAACACCAGAAGAAGGTCGACTCATCCTCAATGATATTCACTCGGGGACCTGTGGTCATCATGCGTCCTCCCGGACCATCGTGGCCAAAGCATACCGAGCCGGATTTTACTGGCCCAAGGCGAATGAGATGGCAAAGGAGATAGTGGATAAGTGCGAGGGATGTCAGTTCTACTCGAATATGTCGCACAAGCCTGCGTCGGCTTTGAAGACCATCCCACTCGTCTGGCCTTTTGCAGTTTGGGGGCTGGACATGATCGGTCCTTTGAGACCAGGACGAAGTGGCTTCACGCATGTACTGGTGGCAGTCGACAAGTTCACCAAGTGGATAGAAGCTAAACCAATCAAGAGCCTCGACACCGGTACTGCTGTTAGCTTCGTCAGGGAACTAATATTCAGATATGGAGTCCCGCACAGCATCATTACGGATAATGGGTCGAACTTTGACTCAGAGGAATTCAGAACCTTCTGCAACTCCCAGGGCACACGGGTTGACTACGCATCAGTCGCCCATCCGCAGTCGAACGGACAAGCAGAGCGAGCTAATGGACTGATTCTCAAGGGACTGAAGCCGCGACTAATGCGTGATCTCAAACACGCGGCTGGAGCTTGGGTCGACGAACTTCCATCTGTACTCTGGGGACTGCGGACCACGCCCAATCGGTCGACCGGAAGAACTCCATTCTTCTTGGTCTATGGAGCCGAAGCAGTCTTGCCGAGTGATCTTCTCCACAATGCTCCTCGAGTCGAAATCTACAACGAAGCAGAAGCTGAACAAGCGCGGCAGGACGCAGTCGACCTTTTAGAGGATGAAAGGGAGATGGCTCTGATCCGGTCGACCATCTACCAACAAGATCTGCGCCGTTTCCACGCCCGAAATGTGAGAGGTCGAGCCTTCCAGGAAGGGGATTTGGTTCTCCGAGTGGATCAGCACAAACCACACAAGCTTGCTCCTTCTTGGGAAGGCCCCTTCATCGTCACCAAGGTTCTCCACAACAGGGCGTACCGTCTTTACAACGTCGAGCATAATATCGACGAGCCCCGAGCTTGGAACGCGGAGCTACTCCGCCCATTTTACACTTAAGTTTTATCACTCGGATGAGTTGCAATAAAGTACTCCTGTAATTCATGGGTTTAGAAATAATTGTGTCATCACTTTTTATTTTTGCCCACATAAAAACTCCCCCTCAGTGGGTGGCTTAGCCGCGAATCCGTTTCGCCTAAGTTTGTAAAAATCCTACCGAGTGGTGAGCCAGACTCCCACTCGGAGGCTTAGCTGCGAATCCGTTTCGCCTAAGTTATCAAAATCCTACTGAGTGAAGAGCAACCCTCTCACTCCGGGGCTTAGCTGCAGTCCAAGGACTCGCCTAAGTTTATCAAAATCCTACCGAGTGGTAAGCCAGCCTTCCACTCGGAGGCTTAGCTGCAGTCCAAGCACTCGCCTAAGTTATAAAAATCCTACCGAGTGAAGAGCAACCCTCTCACTCGGGGGCTTAGCTGCAGTCCAAGGACTCGCCTAAGTTTATCAAAATCCTACCGAGTGGTAAGCCAGCCTTCCACTCGGAGGCTTAGCTGCAGTCCAAGCACTCGCCTAAGTTATAAAAATCCCACACTCGTGGTGAGCCA
>NC_057810.1:100342187-100342594 GCF_018294505.1 Triticum aestivum
GGCTTAGCTGCAGTGCAAGCACTCGCCTAAGTTTATAAAAATCCTACCGAGTGAAGAGCAACCCTCTCACTCGGGGGCTTAGCTGCAGTCCAAGGACTCGCCTAAGTTTATCAAAATCCTACCGAGTGGTAAGCCAGCCTTCCACTCGGAGGCTTAGCTGCAGTCCAAGCACTCGCCTAAGTTATAAAAATCCTACCGAGTGGAGAGCAGCCCTCACACTCGGGGGCTTAGCTGCAGTCCAAGGACTCGCCTAAGTTTATCAAAATCCTACCGAGTGGTAAGCCAGCCTTCCACTCGGAGGCTTAGCTGCAGTCCAAGCACTCGCCTAAGTTATCAAAATCCTACCGAGTGAAGAGCGATCCTCTCACTCGGAAGCTTAGCTGCGACCTCGTGCTCGCCTAAGTTAT